>NW_025533801.1:182500-419765 GCF_020615455.1 Coregonus clupeaformis | reverse complement strand
TGAGCTATGATGAGAAGTGATGTGTTGATGTATGATGAGGATGATGTTTGGTATATGGTTGTGTTGATGTATGATGAGATGATTGTTGATTTGGGGATATTGTTAGTATATATGATGTGTTGATTATGATGAGGATGTGTGTTCACGATGAAATGATGTTTGAGTATTATATTTTATTATGATGAGGATCATGTGTTGAGGTATGATGAGGATGATGTGTTGAGCTATGATGAGATGATGTGTTGATTATGATATTTTATATATATGATTTTGTATGATGTGATGTGTTGAGTTTTGATATTGTTGTTATTTTTTTACTATGATAAATGATGTTTGGTATTGAGGATATGTGTTGAGGTATGATGAGGATGATGTATTATGTATGAGTGAGGATGATGTGTTGAGGTATTATGAGAGATGATGTGTTGAGCTATGATGAGGATGATGTGTTTGAGCTATGATGAGGATGATGTGTTGAGCTATCATGAGGATGATGTGTTGAGTATGATGAGGATGATGTGTTGAGCTATGATGAGATATGTATGATGAGGATGATGTGTTGATGTATGATGAGGATGATGTGTTATATGATGAGATGATGTGTTGAGGTATGATAATATTGTTATTATGATAGGGATATTTTGTATTGAGGATATGTGTTGAGGTTATATTTGTTGATTATATATATTTTGTATGATGAGGATGATGTGTTGAGCTATGATGAGGATGATTCTTATTATGATGGATATGTGTTGAGGTATATAGGATATGTATTGAGCTTGATGAGGATGATGTTTGATTTGAGATATGTGTTGAGGTATGATGAGGATGATGTGTTGAGGGTATGATGAGAGATGATGTGTTGAGCTTGATGAGGATGATGTATTGAGGTATGATGAGGATATGTTTATTATTGATGATGTATTGGTTATTTTCTAATCAAGCTTGATCCATACTTCTGATACCCATACTATTAAAGCGTCAGTGGGCCGAATCGATTAATCTTCAAATTTTCTCTCAGCCTTTCACAGGAGCTCTAGAAAGCCAGAAAGGTCCAGTTACACCAACTATGGTTGCTTTCTAACTCCATACATCCAAACATAGCCTTCTGGAAGAAAAAACATGCCAAGTTTGATAAGCAGCAATCTGATACAATAACAACTCACAATTCTAATCCTTATTCCTATCTTCTTTCCAATCCCTTAATCAAATCAAATCAAATTGTATTTATCACATGCACCGAATAAGCAGATTAACCTTACGGTAAATCTATTACAAACCCTTAACCAACAATGCATTTAAAAAAAAATTAAAAAGTATTTGTTAAAATAAACATAATATAAAATAAACCTATCTTCCATAGTTGTAAATCTTGCTTTCTGCCCCCAGGCCATGTGTATCTTAACCCAAGAAGACTTTGGGGGAAATGTACCAGGAGTTCCAAGACAAGTGGTCCTCTTTCCAGGCTACTGATGGGGTAAAGAGGTGATGTGGGAGTGCGACGAGGGACAAACTCTCAAGGTCTATCCTCTGTTCAGCTTCTCCCTTTCCTCCTTTACCCCAACCCCTGGAGTCCTGCCAGGCCTTGTTTGGGGAGTCGTACCAATCTTACTTGTTATATAGCTGATGAGGAAATTGATATAGATTATTTCCTTTATCCTCATGTAATGAGATTCCTCTTGTTATCCTTTGGGGGCATCCTGAAATTCTTCCTGTACTTTACTTACCACAAAACTATTTTGCTTTATCGCAACTGTTTACCCTCCCGGGGCTTTTTTTTTGTCAGTGTTGCCTTACAAGGGACCTCAAGAAAACTTACTTTCCCTTTTATACGCACCTGCAGTGAAAAAACAACAACGAAAAGCCTTGTGATCATTCGATCAAGAAAGACCTACGTTATGGTGTATGGTTGCAGTTGTAAATAAACTTGTTCTCCAATATACCTGGTTAAATAAAGTGAAATAAAAAAATAAAATGGGTCACCGTTGAATTCTCTAAGGCTACTAGAGAAGGGGGGTATACGTGTGGCCAAAGTCTCTTTGAAATATTAACTTTCCCAAAAATCAACACTCTTTTTTACATCAAGACCTTCTTGAGAGGCAAGCAAATGGCTTCAGGGTTTCCTTATCACTGATCAAGAGCAAAACAGATACATTCAACTATCATAAAAAAGGCATACGTCTTGACCTACAAATTCAAGCCAAAATAAAGGTGTGCAAGCTTTTTCTTGAACAGTTTGGGGGGCATATTTTCCCAGAGAAGCAATATGTTAACAACATCTATCATTAAAATCCCGAAGATTTATGGGATTTTTCCCCAACCAATCTGACATTTCAAAATGTTTTGTTCTTAATCAAACATAGCTCTGGTAATAATGGAGACTAACAAGAAGTGTGTTCTACCCCAGTAATGGAAACGTGTTTCTTGCAGCTTTACCACCCGGCCTATGGGCGACTTGATCTATACACCCTCATGAGCACCTGCAGAGTTGGGTTCTTTACCATGACACAGACTCTGTGATCTATGGAAGCAAACCTGGTGATTGAACCCCCTCTTAGCAAACTATCTGGGTGGTTTAACGAGTGAACTGGAAGATGGTACCATATCATAAGTGTCAATCCTGTGACCCATTCCTATGCTTTTAACTCCATCTTGTTGAAACAAACGTACACATATAAAATTCCCTGCGTGTAACTTGGATCAATCACACACTTAGTCAAAGGGTTTTATAATCGATATTTTTAAAATGTTAAACTCCTACAAAAAGAGTGTTAGGGGATTAAAGGGGTTCCATCTACTAATCCCCACTTACTAAAAAGATTCCGGTTCGAATCTGTGACAAATACTTTTACCTGGCCACCACTTTACCCTTTGGTTACTACTTTATGTTCCAATCCTTTTACCTCGACCCTTTGGTTACTACTTTATGTTTCCAATCCTTTTACCTGACGACCACCCTTTACACTTTGGTTACTGACTTTATGTTCCAATCCTTTTACCTGTCGACCCTTTACCTTTGGTTACTACTTTATGTTTCCAATCTTTTACCTGCCAAACCACCTTACCCTTTGGTTACTACTTTATGTTCCAAATCCTTTTCTGCACCTTACCTTTTTACTACTTTATGTTCCAATCCTTTTACCTGGCCACCCCTTACTTTGGTTACTACTTTATGTTCCAATCCTTTTACCTCCCTTACCCTTTGGTTACTACTTTATGTTTCCAATCCTTTTACCTGGCCTACCACCTTACCCTTTGGTTACTACTTTATGTTCCAATCCTTTTACCTACGGGACCCTTACCTTTGGTTACTGACTTTATGTTCCAATCCTTTTCCCTGCACCCCTTACCCTTTGGTTACTACTTTATGTTCCAATCCTTTTTAACCACCTTACCCCTTTGGTTATACTTTATTTCCATCTTTACCTGGCCGACCACCTTACCCTTTGGTTACTACTTTATGTTCCAATCCTTTTACCTGTCCAGACCACCTTACCCCTTTGGTTACTACTTTATGTTCCAATCCTTTTACCTGACCACCACCTTACCTTTGTTACTACTTTATGTTCCAATCCTTTTCTGCCAGACTTATTTGTTTACTACTTTATGTTCCAATCCTTTTACTATACCCTTACCCTTTGGTTACTACTTTATGTTCCAAAATCCTTTTACTGTACCACCTTACCCTTTGGTTACTACTTTATGTTCCATCCTTCCTGTGACCCTTTGGTTACTACTTTATGTTTCCAATCCTTTTTACCTGGCCAGACCACTTATTTGGTTACTATTTATGTTCCAATCCTTTTACCTGGCCACCACCTTACCCTTTGGTTACTGACTTTATGTTCCAATCCCTTTTTTACCTGGCCGACCACCTTACCCTTTGGTTACTCGACTTTATGTTCCAATCCTTTTACCTGGCCAGACCACCTTACCCTTTGGTTACTGACTTTATGTTTCCAATCCTTTTCACACCTGGCTCAACCACCTTACCCTTTAGTTACTGACTTTATGTTCCAATCCTTTTACTGGCTTCAGGACCCCCTTACCCCTTTGGTTACTACTTTATTTCCAATCCTTTTACCTGTGCGACCCCTTACCCTTTGGTTACTACTTTATGTTCCAATCCTTTTACCTGTCCAAGTACCACACTTACCCTATTGGTTACTGACTTTATGTTACAATCCTTGTGATCTTAACACTAAGATACAATGGATGCTTAGAAGTTTTGATCCTGGTTCAACTACCATTTTCAGCCTTAATCTATACCATCCAATAGTGGTAAAACTTGTTTTGTAAAAAGGATTTTAGAAATACTAACATGTATTATCTCAAAACCTACAATATTGTGTGGTGTTATTCATGTTATCAACTTTTGTATGATGAGTTGTTGAAGAAAATAAAAAATCTAATTTGTTGAAGGCCTACCAGCATCCCTGTCTGATGATGAATTCTTACCTCCTGCTGGTTTTGATATTGTTTTTTCGTTATTATAGCTCAAGCTTTTACTCAATATACATCATCATCAAAACTTGTCAATATTTTATCAATGTTTTCACCAAGGTAAAAAAACCGTACCATTAGCTGAACGCCAATTACTTGTTTTGTTCAAAAAACCCTAGAACTACAATAATTTCTAAATCCTACTTTATGGAAAGCAATGGGGACGCCACCAAACTCTGTTTTCTTATTTAATCGTAGATTTAAAATTGGTTAACACAAGTGTGATCCAATAAAAATGATACTTAGTACCTAAAAAGATTTGATTTGTTATGAAACAGTATCCTGTATGTGATGTTTGTTTTCCCTCTCCTTCCACCTAATCGCAGGTGTCCCTTTTTCCTATTGGTGGTCGTTGGGGTTGTCCCACCTGTCCACCATCCGTTCGTCTGCTGATTGCTGAGGTGACCAATCAGTGGCTTCCTCATTTCCCTGTTTCTGTTTTTCACATTACCATATCAAATCCCCTGGTTTTAAAAGCCAGTCAGTTGTGTTTTTCTGACAGAGACTCTCTTTCTCTGTGAGTGTGGCATGGGGTGCTCTTGGTTTTTGTGTACTCACTTTCGTTTGCTATCTAAGTCCATATTGACTATGTTGTTTGCTGTCTAGTCCATATTACTTTTTATTGCTGTCTAGTCCATATTGACCTATGTTGTTTGCTGTTTAGTCCATATTGGATTCCCTATGTTGTTTGCTGTTTAGTCCATATTGACCTATGTTGTTTGCTGTCTAGTTCCATATTGACCTATGCTGTTTGCTGTCTAGTCCATATTGACCTATGTTTTACTCTTTTAGTCCATATTGACTATTTTTCTGTTTAGTCCATATTGACCTATGTTGTTTGCTGTCTAGTCCATATTGACCTATGTTGTTTGCTGTCTAGTCCATATTGGTACCTATGTTGTTTGCTGTCTAGTCCATATTGACCTATGTTGTTTTGCTGTCTAGTCCATTTGACCTATGTCTTTACTGTCTAGTCCATATTGACCTATGTTGTTTGCTGTCTAGTCCATATTGACCTATGTTGTTTCTGTTTAGTCCATATTACCTATTTATTTGCTGTCTAGTCCATATTGACCTATGTTGTTTCTGATCTAGTCCATATTGACCTATGTTGTTTGCTGTTTATCCATATTACCTATATTTTTGCTGTCTAGTCCATATTGACCTATGTTGTTGCTGTCTAGTCCATATTGACCTATGTTGTTTGCTGTCTAGAGTCCATATTGACCTATGTTTTTTGCTGTCTAGTCCATATTGACCTATGTTGTTTGCTGTCTAATCCATATCTACCTATGTTTTTGTTTGTTCCTGGGAAGGTGGGTTTATCAGGTGGCCCTTGGGCCTACCCACTACCCATAACAACCTTGTCTAAACACACTAGTTAGACCTGAGGGGACCATCCACTGTATTTTATATGGTTAGCATTAAGCTTAGCGGTTTCTTGAGACAGGGCAAGATCAGTTTAGGATTTTTGACTTTATTGTTTCATTCCTTGGGTCCAGCTCAGGCCCCTTTTCCCCCAAACCTTTACCGTTATGTTTATAATAATTTTTTGACTACTTTGTATTTTGTCGGTGTATTTTGTTCTCACTGTCCCTTGTCAATATTCTAATTCCATGAGTTATGTTATGACTCTTTCCATCCCCCTAACTTTTAAAGCCACGGGGGTTCGTAACACTCAGGCAGAAACCGGATTCTATTCTGGCCACCCATCTTTTCAAAAAAACACCATTTTAATTCTATCTCTATTTGAGCGAATTAGGTAGTTTTGTTGTATCAACCTAGAAATCCTAACAATTCATAAATATGCATACAGTCAGGCAGAAAAGTCTGAATGTTCTATCATAAAGTAAGTACAATTAGTTTCCCTGGCTGATATTGCTTCTACATAAAACATATTAAATTATACATTCACTTTTCTCATATGATCGGCTAGTTTCCACAACCACGCGGGCTTCGCGTGTAAGAGGCGTTTTATGGTCTGTTTTGCCAACGAGCCCAGATGATCCCAATAATGTAGGTTTGCCCTATAACGATCTCCTCTGGTATGTTCTATCTGTACTGTCTCACTTTATTGTTTCTCTGTTTACTACTCAAACATATTTGACTATTAAGTCTAAAACAAATCAACTGCAAATATATTAGCGTAACTAACTACACAAACAATGGCGACCCACTGTAAAAGAATGAGAGGCTTTTTATGTATTACACGTTCCCATCCAACATGCCTAGCTCTGCCCACTGGGGCCTGTTAGACGCTCTCTGAAAAGAAGTCCTCGTATCGTCGTATTCCACCGGATAGAGTTGTCTCATCATCCCGGCATAGCAGTTCTGTCTCCTCATATTGATCCTCATCAAGTAGCTATCCCCTTCACTGATTAACTGTTTGAGCGTTGCTCTGAAAGTGCTGCTCCTGCTGTTGGTGCTCTCCCCCCACATACCGCTCCAAAAGGCCATTTATCTTTTAATGCAGTCATCTCCTTTTCATTTCCGTCTTTTTTTTATCCTTCGCTTGTTTATAACAATTGCCAAACATTGCTAGCGTTGTATTTGTAGTCCAACTTCGTTGTGAAGTTATCGGCGTCACAGAGAACAGATAAAACATGTTGATTTTATGTTTAGTGGGGGTCTTTGTGCATGAAGAGGCGCAGTAGTGAAACAATGCATCTAACACGCGCAGCTTGCGCTGTTCTCACGAGTGTCTAGGCAGTCGTAAATAATGATTTTCAAGTCACTTTAACTTTATCATGGTTTTTGGAAACAGCTCGAGATTTAACATCTCCTACAAAGTTCTACTATAAACTACCTTAAGATGCTTTTAGGAAACCGGGCCCAGGCAGGTCTCCGTAGGATTTGATTGACCATGAGTATTTGGAACACATAGGCCTTCTCATTGATATTCAATTACCATGCGCATTCTCGTTTCCACATTCGAGAAACAGAAAGGAGTGTAAAGTCTGGGTTTTATTTACGTTTTTTAAAAATCTGTTTTCAGAAGAAGAAAAAAAAAGCTAATTGAAGGTCTCCAAAAATATATTTTATTTTTATTTAGAACATCAGCGAAAACACTGCATCCCAGCTACGTACAGAATAGCATTGTTGAGACCTCAGAACCATTTTTGATGCATTTATGACACACTACAGTGATCCTCTCATGTTTCATCTTACAAATAAGCAAATACATGTGGATGAAGATGGGACTTGCTTAACAACTCTGCAGTATTTGAGGAATGCATTAGATGCATAAGCTCTGAGTGGATGCTGGAGCATTACCGTGTGAAAGAATGTGGGCATGGTCAGGCCTAATTGAAGTACCACTGAGCAGCAAAAAGAAGAGTTATCAAACAAGGTGATTTCCAATACCAGCTACATGGTCCCAGGGTATATAATATAAGACATGAACATAAACAATGACCTGTAGGAATGGAATAAGTTATAAGAGCCTCTATGATTCATTTTCATTTGTCAGTTCTTCCAGCTAATGTGAGATGTTTAGATGACATAACATTTGAGGACACACACTGTTCATTTCAGCTGGCCATCTTTTCCTCCTTTCTGGCTGTCCTCCCCACTTCCCTTCTAAGTTCCAAGTTGGTTTATTTGTCACTTATACATGGAGTTAACAGTGCAATGAAATGCTACTATAGATTAACCTCTTGACAACAACAATAGAACAAGTCAGTAGCTAAGTTAATATAAAAGAGTAATACAATAGTAATAAACACCTGCATTCATTACTTCTCCTTAACATACCTATGAGATGTTTCTGGATGAGGTTTGATATAAAAGTCAATATAATCAACCGTACATAAGATTCTCAACACATCTTCTATTGGTCACTAACCGCCAACGTCTCAATTATTTTACGTAAGTAAAACTGCCTGGGCCTTGGAGAATCTGCCCCAAAAAGATAGACCATATGTTTATCTGTAATGTACTGATCCTCATATAGTTTACTCACTATCTACAGTATTAATCTTTGTGTTTTCGGTTGTGTTGAGTGGGACAATGAACATAGTGTTTACAATTATCCTATTGTCTATTGCTTCAAAATATTCACTTTATCCATTACAACATCTGAGGCCCCTTATCTGCTGGTTTTTATCACTATATTCTGATGTTCAATGTTTCTACAGCTTGATTTTGAAAAATGTGTAGGTTAAGCTGATATACAGAATCCGGATTCTGAATTGTGAAAAAAAATTACATTATATAACAGTCTGTATAGTTTCTATTTTAAACCCAACTGAGGTTCCCAATGTGAGGGATTTGGAAATAGTATGTTAGGAAAATCTGTTTCATAATCAAAATGATCTAATAACTTCAATCTTCTATGATGAAGTTAATAACTCCCCGCAGTCCACTGTTTTTGAGTTGGTGGCATGAAAGTCAGTCCTCTTTTAAACCTCACTCCTCGATGGTTGAGCCCAATGGGACATTGCTGGTCAACACCTCAAATCGGTTGTGAAGTACATTATGGACATATTGATGAACAAGGTCACTAAACTGGTGGTTAGGGGGCGTTTCTCTGTGCCTGCTTGACTTTGGAGACTCAATGGAGGCACAGTGCAAAGTGCTCAAAGTGAGCCCAAAACAATTGTTTGTCAGGCTGGGATCATAAACGCAGTATGTTCTCCAATTAGATGCCAACTAATATTTATACAGGGACAATAGGTGAGGCAGGAGGAAGAATGGTGTTCCTGATTTTCAAAGGAATTCCCCTTTTTTCTTTGTAGCTTCAGATTGAGATTGTTGTTATTCTCAATATGTTTTTCTTCAGTGAGCCACTCTGGATTCTCCAAGAATACTCCCTCTATTCTCCACTAGAAAGTTGGAGCTCCATGCTTTTGCTGGGAATTGTCCACTGTTGGTATCTGCATTTACTTGTCCCCAAAATACCAAAATAAAAGGTGTATTTGTCTAGTTTTTACCTGAGTCCCCAGTTGGCATCATGTGTCATTTAAAAGTTTCAACAAAAAACCGTGCTCTGGTTTCACCACAATAGAGCTTCTTCAGACAATGTACAAAACGTAGCCAAACAAAGCCCAGGACAGTGATAAGCAGCAGCAGCATCCATTAAACCAGCGAGGCCGCGGCAAGCCCAGCAGTGATGATGCTGCGAGGCTCTGAGTTAGCTCCGTGTGCAGAGCCTACCCACCCTTCCCACAAGCACCGCCAAGGAGATAATGGCTCCACAGCCCCTCCACCTCCTGACTGTTCTGACTATCTTGGAACAGATGTACCTCTTGATATTAGCCTAGAATCCTACCGTAGCCATGAGTTTTCTGTCAAAAACCTTCATTTAATATTAACTGGTTCATAAGAAGGGAGTGTCAGGTTCACTAAACACTGAAGATGCTGCATTGCTGAAAGTTCAGTGTAGGGTCCATCTGTTAGGAGATGGCTTCTAACTAGTCTGTATTTTCCACTGTGATTCATATGATGCCAGTGCACACATTGGCTGTAAGTAGTAAAACCAGAAAAGCATATAACTGTAGCAGCTATGTGGTCTTTGCTTGGGTGTGTTTCAGCAGGGTGAGGTCAGAGAGATGCTTCCCAAGTCAGTATTTTCACAGACTCATAAAATCCTTTACACAATCTGATGATAATGTTCAACCCCATTTAAATAACCATAAAGTCTATATAGTTCCTTTCGTTAAACCTCACAGATCTGTTCATGGCTGTCACGATCGTCTCTCGGAGGAGACCGGCGCAGCGTTGAGGTAACACTACTGAATATCACACGATCAAAACAACACACGCGTGATGTCTAGTTTACACAAACCAAATACGGAGCAAAAACCCCACACCACAGGGAAAGGTTTAAATGGCTCCCATTCAAACACCCAGCACCAGCTACACTGGGTACCTCTGATTGAGAGGATCACTCAAACCAACCTAGAATTACAACATAATAACCTGGCTCAACACTCTTTAGTGTCCCCAGAGCCACACAATACCCCCTGCGGCGCGGACTCCACCCGGCAACTTCTGCTCTACAGGAGGACCTGGTGGGCACTCCAGCACGCGGCGGATCAGCTCCGACCACATCCCCACTCCCTCTCCAACCCCCAAAGTACCTGGTCCGTCGCCCGCTGTCAGCTGGACACACACACTGGAGGAGCGGATTGCTCTAGCTCGGCGTGAAGCATCTGGCAGTGCGGACCAGCACCGGTGGAACCAGGCCGTGCGGACTGGCCAACCCTTACCACCACTGGCTTGGTGGCGGGAGCAGAGGCTGAGCCCGAGCCGGGCTGTTAGCGCACCCTGACTTGGCGCGGGGAGCAGGAGCCCAGGCCGAGCCGGGCTGACGAAAGCGCACGTGACTTGGTGCGGGGGAGCAGGAAGCGGGCGGACCGGGCTGTGAGACGCACCCTGACTTGGTGCGGGGCAGCAGGAAGCAGGCCAGCCGGGCTGGCCGGGCGCACCACTGACTTAGTGCGCGGGAGCAGACGGGCCGACCAACGTGTGAGCGCACCCACTGACTTGGTGCGGGAGCAGGACGGGCGTGCAGCGGGCTGGCCAGCGCACCACTGACTTGGTGCCAGTGGCAGAACAGGCCGACCACTGGACCCCACTGGCCCTACGTAGGATCAAAACGCGGACCGATTCCCCCTTGAGTACTCTCCCCGTCCTCTCATCCTCCTTCCCCCTGTACATTACTCCCTAACCTGGCACCTCCTGCTACTCCAGTTCCCACGGCGTTAGCCCCTAAAAAAATGTTGGGATTCACTCTACCACTCCAATAGCCTCCATCCCTCTTGCCAGACTACAGCACTCATCTCCTCCCAAGTCCATCCTCTCTCCTCTCCGCTGTTAATCCAGTCGAGGTTGTTTTCTGTCACATCGTCTACGGAGGAGGACCAAGGCGCGCAGCGTTGAGGGTAAACATATTTACTTATCAATATCACCACAGTCAAAACAGCAGCATACGTATTCTACTTTTACACAAACCAAATACAACAAAAACCCACAACCACGAAAGACACAGTTTAAATATGGCTCCCAACCAGAGACACCACCCACTGACACTCGTTACCTCTGATTGGGATCACTTCAGGCCAACCTAAAATCACAAACATAAACTACACCCCTGGCTCAACACCAACAGTGTCCCCAGAGCCAGGGTGTCCAGTAATAGCAAAGCAGTTCAATTAATGATACTAATTGATTCTTAAAAAATATAACTTATAAATCATGAGCCTCATCTTGAGAGTCACCTGTGACAGTATTCATAAAGAGTAGGATTACTGATCTGGGATCAGTTTTGCCTTTTAGATCATAATGAAACGATTAATGACAGGGCCGATCCTAATCAACACTCCTCCTCTCAACTGCATGTATGAAACCGCATAGTCGTAGTCTAGTTACAGCAGGTGTTCACTGCCATCTAGTGGAAGGCCACCACCAATAAAACACTTTATTATCAGGATGGGAACGGCTGAGCTGAACTAAATCATTCGTGAAAAAGGGAGCATCTCTTTATCAAATCCTCCTTCAGAGTCCCATGCAGGTAAAACATTAGCAGTTTCTATATAGTGCTGTATCTGAAACATATTCTGCAGTTTCTATACACTTCACCTTTATCAAATAACTCTCAACATTCAGAGGTGCAGCTCTATTTCCAAAGTTAACTTTTCTCAACAATATCTGTGCTGTCAATGTATTTATCACTCACCACTCCAGCCCCAGCATTGCTCTATAGCAACTATGCAAAACTATAACATCATCCAGTTAAAATATGCTATTCTGTAGTCCAATTGATGAATGGCCAATAAAACGAATAGAAACTGATAATGGTGCATGCATTTTTTTTTACGCATATGCTCCACACTTGCTCAATGTCTTTCCATATCACGGGGAAAGAAGATAAACCAGGCCAACAGGTGAGTGACTGTTTGACTGTGGTTTTTTTGAGACATGTGGTGCCTTACATGGGCAAAGAGCAAAACTGACCATAACAGCACTTCTTCACATCAATTTCCCTGTCAGACAAGTTGATTGAAAAAACCATTGCTCAGAACAGTGAACACACAAAGGCGAAGCTGCTGGTAAAAGCAACACTCACGGTGTGATGGAGAGTTAACCCGCACGGTGTGATGGAGAGTGGTAATCAACACTCACGGTGTGATGGAGGAGTGTAAAAAGCAACACTCACGGTGTGATGGAGAGTGGTAAAGCTTAACTTGCTCACGGTGTGATGGAGTGTGTAAAAGCAGCATTCACGGTGTGATGGAGAGTATAAAGCAACACTCACGGTGTGGCGAGTATAAACAACCACTCACGGTGTAATGGAAGTGGAAAATCACACTCACGAGTGTGATGAGAGTGTAAACAACACTCCGGTGTGATGGAAGTGGTAAAGCAACACTCACCGGTGTGATGGAGAGTGGTAAAAACACTCACGTGTGATGAAGAGTGTAAAATCAACACTCACGGTGTGATGGAGAGTGTAAAGCAGCACTCACGATTTGATGCAGAGTGAAAAGCAACACTCACGGTGTGATGAGTGTATTAAAAAGCACACTCACGGGTGTGTCTGTAAGCAACACTCACGGTGTGATGGAGAGTAAAAGCCACTCACGGTGTGATGAGAGTGGTAAGCAACACTCACGGTGTGATGGAAGTGAAAATAAAAGCAAAACTCACGGTGTGATGGAGAGTGGTAAAAAACCTCTGGTGTGATGGAGAGTGGAAAAGCAACACTCCGGTGTGATGGAGTGTGGTAAAGCAACACTCACGGTGTGATGGAGAGTGAAAAAGCAACACTCACGGTGTGATGGAGTGTTAAAGCAACACTCACTTCCTCAACACCATGCACCCCACTATTGCCACCGCTTAAACCGAACAGTACACTACAATCACACAAAGGTATATACAGTATCTCTACCATATACGATACCTTCCCATCTGCCAAACACCAAATAGGATCCCCTTTTTATTATATTACATTCCTTATTATTACTATTATATTATCATTCTATATAATATTTTTCTATTCTATTTTATTTTATGTAAAAGGTTGGTGTGGATCACTCACCAATTCAACTGTACTCTGTAAGGGAAATTGCTCTCCTCTGGCCTGTTGACTGTACTCTGTAAAGGGGTACTACTCCTCTGGCCTGTTACCTTACTTATATACTTCTCCTCCTGCAATACTGTACTCTGTAAAGGGGTACTCTCCTCTGGCCTGTTGACTGTACTCTGTAAAGGGGTACTCTCCTCTGGCCTGTTGACTGTACTCTGTAAAAGGGGTACTCTCCCCTCTGGCCTGTTGACTGTACTCTGTGGGGGTATTCTCTCCTCTGCCTGTTGACTGTACTCTGTAAAGGGGTACTCTCCTCTGGCCTGTTACTGTACTCTGTAAGGGGGTCTCTCCCTCTGTACTGTACTCTGTAAAAGGGGGTACTCTCCTCTGGCCTGTTACTGTACTCTTAGGGGGTACTCTCCTCTGGCCTGTTACTGTACTCTGTAAAGGGGGTACTCTCCTCTGGCCTGTCGTGACTGTACTCTGTAAAAGGGGTACTCTCCGCTGGCCTATTACTGTACTCTGTAAAAGGGGATACTCCTCCTCTGGCCTGTTGACTGTACTCTGTAAAGGGGGTACTCTCCTCTTGGCTGTTGGTGTTCCTACAATGTGCTCCACATACTTATCCACTGTTGCCACAAGCAATGCCTTGACAAGACAGTCAGCAGGGAGACATTTCATCATGGATCTGCATTAGCTTAGTGAGAACCACATGAACACAGAGAAAGAAGCTACAGTCACGCAAGCGGCCGCTTCAAGGCAGCAGGTCCTCTCTCCCTCTTCCCCAAGCACCACAGCTCCCACTGAGGAAAAATACAGAATGCCAAGACAGCAGGTCCTGTTCTCCCTCTTCCTCAAGCACCACAGCTCCCACTGGGGGAAAAAGACACAATGTCAAGACAGCAGGTCCTGTTCTCCACTCTTCCCCCCATACCACAGCTCCCACTGGGGAAAAAAATACACATGTCAAAAAGTCGACATGTGCACACCCAACACCCATGACTTGTGTGCAGAACCGATTTGAGGATTTGTTTGTGTGACCTGAAGCACTAAAGAACGTGATTGGTTTCATGTGTAAAGGCGCGGTACAGTGTCTGATACAATCAACACATTATTGTTTTTATATCTTGTCATATAATATATTTCCCACAAATATTTATTTATGCAATTCCTCCTTTACAAATTGTTAATGCACTGTTGTTTATGAGGAACAGGCAAATCATTTCACCTGAACACCTGGCTAGTTATATTATTATTATCTATACTTTTTTCATTTGGACTTTGTCAAAATAAACTGTAAATCGACTTTATTAACTATATTACTAATTTAATCTACAAATACAGTTGATTAAATGGTTTACACTGTGATGTTTTATTATGGTGTTAGCGAAATAGGCTATAGGCGATTTTATAGAATTACACTAGTTGTTGTTATTTTTTCAATTACATATAATTTATCACAAATATTTCATCATGCAATTAATCCTTTACAATATATGATGCACTATTTATCAAGCGTTTATTTAACAAACCATGTTTGCAACACCTTGCAACCTTGCTGGTTGATATGCATCTGATGCCTATGCTAAAGTGGACGCCTGGTAACTTTCTCTAGCGGGTTCTGAGATATGCTGAGAAACAAACGGTTCTAGTGTTAAGGACTGGTAGATGGGTGTTGCTCATGCATTCACTCATGCTGACCGGCTCCAGTACTTTGTTCTTGACTAAAGCCTCCAAGTCAGCCTTGACTTTTGGTCTGATAGCATAAGGTACAGGTCCTGCTTTCAGAAACGTTGGTTTGCTGTCTGGCTTAATGCTAAGCTTCCCATGTAATGTCGTTTCATACTACCCAGCTGTCCATTGAAGACTTCTCCATGTTTCTTTAAGATGGCAGGTAGGTCTGTGTCTCCATGTGTCATTGTATGCACTGATGGCCAGTCCAGTGTGATTTTCTCCAACTATGAACATCCCAGTAGTGATGCCTAGTCTCCTTCCTCACACATAGAGTGGCAGCTTTTCAGTTTGTCTGTTTACCTGAACTGTGACATCAGTGATGCCTCTCACAGCGACAGATTCACCTGTGTGAGTCTTCTAGCACGAGGTGCTGGTTGAAGTGGAAGGTGTTTCATTGTCTTTTTCTGACACAAGAGATACAGCTGCCCTTGTCAATCTCCATACCCACCCCGGCTGTCCCTCTAGCAAGGGGGAGACATAGTAACTAATGCCGCGCCAGGAAAAAGTCAGGATTTTCAGTGTGACTTCCTGGTCTGATGAGTCACTCACCTCAGTGTTCTCTTACTCAACAGTGTGAACATGTCCATTTGTCTTTCGTTGGAATGTCTGTTTCCTGTTCTCTGTTCTCTTTTTGTTTCTGGAGAGTTGTTCGATGTGGGCCTTTTTTCCACAGGCTGGACAATCCATGTCCTTCCACCAGCATGTAGAAGCCTAATGTCCCTTTTTACCACAGGCTGGACATCATGTCCTTACACCAGCATATGACTTGATTTCCAGGTCTCTGATTTTCAGTTTTAACTCTGTTGAAACTTTTTATTTATTTGAAAGGAACACAGACAAGAACAAATAGCAGCAGGAATGGTTATACAGCTAGAGACACAATAATGTTAAAATATATATCAGAACAAATAGCAGCAGGAATGGTTATACAGCTAGAGACACAATACTGTTAAAATATATATCAGTATATTATGAAACTAGTTATGCAGATAAATACAAGCAGAAGGCAGCTGCAAGCTGTCTTGCAGCCGCACGGGTGCCAGATAGGGAAGGTAACCACACCCGGCCTGCAGCCTGGTGCCATATAGGAGGTAACCAACCCGGGCCTGCAGCCTGGTGCCATAGGGGAGGTAACCAACCCGGCCTGCAGCCTGGTGACATAGGAGGTAACCAACCCGGCCTGCAGCCTGGTGCCATAGGAGGTAACCAACCCGGCCTGCAGCCTGGTGACATAGGAGGTAACCAACCCGGCCTTTGCAGCCTGGTGCCATAGGAGGTAACCAACCCGGCCTGCAGCCTGGTGACATAGGAGGTAACCAACCCGGCCTGCAGCCTGGTGACATAGGAGGTAACCAACCCGGCCTGCAGCCTGGTGCCACTGGGAGGTAACCAACCCGGCCTGCAGCCTGGTGAGGGACATAGGGAGGTAACCAACACGGCCTGCAGCCTGGTGACATAGGAGGTAACCAACCCGGCCTGCAGCCTGGTGACATAGAGGTAACCAACCCCGGCCTGCAGCCTGGTGCCATAGGAGGTAACAAACCCGACCTGCAGCCGCCAAGACCCGAACCTAACAGCCAGTACCGCCAGTTATTACAAGCACCGACGCCTCCGTTAGTGCCCTGACGACCTCGGTGATGAGGAGCCAGCGCAGGTTTGTCTGGGGGAAATACCCAACCCGCCTGTACTGTGGGAGAAAACTGACATTTTGTAGCACGTGGTTCAAAGGCAGAGAGTGACTGCTGTAAGCCAGATGCAGTTTGATGAGTTATGGAGAGAGATAAGCAAGCATTCAGTGAGCACAGACGGAGCATGTTAGCCAGGAGGAAAGAGCAGCTGATTCAACTGACATTTGAGAGGGGATCTTACAAGCAAATTCCGTGGGGAATGGAGAGACTGCTGAGGAGGTTCAACACAGCATCAAGGCGGCTGCAACTCTTTTGAATCTGGGATGAACAGGCAGCCTGGCTGGGCTTGTAGTATTTAGTTGTTGGCTAGCTTTTGGAAATGCGTAAACGCGGGTCGAAATAGGCGTAGACGTGATTTTCTTTATTAGCGTTGCTGCCAAGTCTACTGTTGATTTCCTGTGATTGGATTGGAAATGTTTGGTTTATAATATAATCTGATTTGTTTTTAATGTTGTTTTATAATGTAGAAGATGTGCTTTGCATTACATTGATGAGGGTGGGCAGACCTTGACCAATGGTTGAGTAACGATATAGCTATAATGTTGCCATAAACAACTCGATGCTATGGAATATTAATGTCTCTGTTATCATCGCAGCGATCGACTAACCTCTTGTGGGAAGACAGCTTGGTAGCTGCGTTCAGCTGCCATTATGCAAATTTAAGTCCTGGTAGTGCGTTGTACATTATTGTTTGCTTTCCGCCATTGGAAATGCATTGTATTGGCATGAGGAAGGGTTATTACGGTAATTAGCAGAACTGTTTTGCATTGTATTGGCATGAGGAAGTGTTATTACGGTAATTAGCAACTGTTTTGCATTGTACTTGGCAGTACGAGGAAGTGTTATTACGGTAATTAGCAACTGTTTTGCATTGTATTGGCATGAGGAATTGTTATTACGGTAATTAGCAACAGTTTTGCATTGTATTGGCATGAGGAATTGTTATTACGGTAATTAGCAACAGTTTTGCATTGTATTGGCATGAGGAATTGTTATTACGGTAATTAGCAACAGTTTTGCATTGTATTGGCATGGGGAAGTGTTATTGTATTGGCATGAGGAAGTGTTATTACGGTAATTAGCATCAGTTTTGCATTGTATTGGCATGAGGAAGTGTTATTACGGTAATTAACAACTGTTTTGCATTGTATTGGCATGAGGAAGTGTTATTACGGTAATTAGCAACTGTTTTGCATTGGATTGATGGGTATTTTGCATGTGTAGCTGTGTAGCGTTGGGTCGTAACTTGGCAATTTCTGGAGGCGGTTATGAATTGTCCACGTTTGTGAAGCGGTGCAGTAGCCTGTATTCTTGCAGCAAGACAGCCGTGCGTGGCTGCAAATACATTGTGTGTAATTGTACTAACGATTATTATCCATCCTGTGTTATCAGCCCAAGCGAAAATAGCTGTGCCCCCCTTAGTAATTTCTGATGCCCCCTTGCCGAAGTTAATCCCACCACCGCCGGGCCTGGGTTACAGGTTAAATAAATTATGGTGAACGTGCAAGGTGATGAGATTGATGCTCCCTTTCCAATAAATATCGAGGTCTTATTCTGGTGACATGTTGATCGATGCTTGGCTGCTAATGAAGGTAGTTATGTGGCACTACATTAGATCACTCAAATATGGTATCCTTCGCGCTGCAGGATACATTCAGAGTAAGAATTAGTGATTGTCCGAGTCCCGGCTAGTGCTGCGGCTGACCCCCTTAAATACCTGCCGCCTCAGTACATCCACCTCTTCCTTTTCTCACCTCATTCATTTGTCTTGGAGATGAGAGGCTGGTGGTTGACAGAGGAAAATGAAACCAGGTAGAAAGAGGAGGATACAGGGCATTCAGAAAGGATTCTGACCCCTTGACCTTTTCCACATTTTGTTACGTCACAGCATTCTACAATTGATTCAATAAAATAACAGTCCTCATCATGGTTAACTAGTCTGTATATTCCACTGATTCATATTGATACCAGTCCATTCATTGGCTGTAAAAGTGGGTAAAACCAAGACAAGCATATAACTGTAGCTATGTGGTCTTTACTTGAGTGTGTTTCAGCAGGGTGAGGTCAGAGAGATGCTTCCAAGTCAGTATTTTTCTGAACTCATAAATACCGTTACACAATCTGATGGGATGAATGTTCAACCCCATTTAAATGACCATAAAGTCTATATAGTACCTTTAAGTTAAGACATCACAGATCTGTTCATGGCAAAGCAGTTCAATTAATGGATATTAATTGGATTCTTAAAAGAATATAACTTATAAATCATGAGCCTCATCTTGAGGAGTCACCTGTGACAGTATTCATAAAGAGGTAGGAGTACTGATCTGGGATCAGTTTTGCCTTCATAGATCATAATGAAACAGGATTAAATGGACAGGGGGACCCTGATCCTAGATCAGCACTCCTCCTCTGGGAAACTGCATGTATGAAACCGAACACATAGTCGTAGTCTAGTTACAGCAGGTGTTTACTGCCATCTAGTGGAAGATACCAATAAAACACTTTATTATCAGGGTGGGGAGACGGTTGAGCTGAAACAGAAAGTAAAGTTGTTCTTTTGTACAGTATCCATTTTAAGAAGACTGAGCAGAAAACACGATATGGAGAGAACAAAAAAATAAAGTGAGTATTTCTAAGTATTTCTGAATAATAATCTATTCTAAAGGACAGAGTAAGAGAAGGAATACCTGGAATGAGATATTACTAGTTAGTAGAACTGCTACTTGAGCTGAGTTGCTGACAGACAGCAGTTTTCAAAGATATTATCACGTATTTATCAGTCAAACGTCTGGTAAAGATGGTGGAGGAGCTTTTAAATGATAGGGTTTAATGTTTATCTCAGGGTTTCTCAATCCTTTTGTTCTTGCCCAGCATTTACACACCTGATTCAACTAATCATCAGATATTTGAAGACAGTTTAATATTTGAGGCATACAAAATGAACATTCTCAAATTAAAACCTTTTTGGATTTGTAGGCCTGTTTACAATTATTAAAGGTCTACAGTAAATCATATTTTAGAGGAAAAAACACAGCTAAAACTGGTTTAGAGTAAATTATATGTGTATCAAAAATAATGTACGAGAAATGTCTTGAAGAAGGACTATAAGAAAAATGTAAAAATTCAGACAAATGAGCAGTGTAAAATACAAACATTTAGGAAAAGTCAGGGAGCAGGACATAGGTTTATTTGGGGTCTGATTCTAGTGTTAAAAGGCAATTCCTCCACTTTTCAACCTCATATTCATCCTCTCAGCACCACAACAGTGTCTATATTTGTGAAAACAGCACGTTTCTATGATCTGTAGTTAAAAAGACAAGAAGAAAAGTCTTTACAAATGTGACATAAAAGTAAACCCAGTGATTTCCACCTCTTGCAGTGAGTTTCTAGTTTCCAGCCCAATGGAGTAAACCCAGTGATTTCCACCTGCAGTGAGTTTCTAGTTTCCAGCCCAATGGAGTAAACCCGGTGATTTCCACCTGCAGTGAGTTTCTAGTTTCCAGCCCAATGGAGTAAACCCAGTGATTTCCACCTGCAGTGAGTTTCTAGTTTCCAGCCCAATGGAGTAAACCCAGTGATTTCCACCTGCAGTGAGTTTCTAGTTTCAGCCCAATGGAGTAAACCCAGTGATTTCCACCTGCAGTGAGTTTCTAGTTTCCAGTCCAATGGAGTAAACCCAGTGATTTCCACCTGCAGTGAGTTTCTAGTTTCCAGTCCAATGGAGTAAACCCAGTGATTTCCACCTGCAGTGAGTTTCTAGTTTCCAGCCCAATGGAGTAAACCCAGTGATTTCCACCTGCAGTGAGTTTCTAGTTTCCAGTCCAATGGAGTAAACCCAGTGATTTCCACCTGCAGTGAGTTTCTAGTTTCCAGTCCAATGGAGGGGATTATATTGCTCCCCACACCACTGCAAATCTGATTGGGTTTGAAAATCACTGGTTTTAAAATGTTTAAACTTTTAAATTAGGTCTTCGAGGATAACTTTTTAACTTTATATATTTTTTTCTACAAAACTTAGAAATGCACAATTTTCACATATGATCTTCTTTTATTTTTACGGCTACATTGGACCTTTAAAGGTAGTTTTATATATAAATATAGTTTATAAATATAGTTTGCCTCCATAGCAACATGGACACCTGCATACTGTCACATAACCAGAGGAGGCTGGTGGAGGAGCTATAGGAGGACAGGCTCATTGTAAAGACTGGAATGGAATTAATGGAACTGTATCAAACACGTAATTTATTTATTCCATTTCAGCCATAAAAATGAACCCGTCCTCCTATAGCCCTTCCCACCAGCCTCCTCTGGGAAATGTCTCTGTTCTGGTAAAAGAGAAGTAGATAGTATCACATCTTGTTTCTGTTGTATCTACATGTTTCTACATTAAACCACCGGTTCTGTTCTTGTGACTGATGGGGAAGAGTGGGGTGGAAAGGCTTTTTCAACACTACTTTAGTTAGCACAACCTTGTGACTAATTTAACTTCCTGTTTGCGATACTTGGGGGAAATTCAATGTTATCTTTCTACCTTCCCAAATGTCTCATATTCGCTGTTATCTTTCTACCTTCCCAATACTTTCCCATAGAGTGTATAGTCCTTTAGTCTCTATGGACCAGATGGTAGTGTACAGTTCAGAGATGGCTTGATGTGGTGTGCAGCATAGAGTGTATAGTCCTTTAGTCTCTATGGACCAGATGGCCAGTTGGTGAGGGCTACAGCATGGGGAAAGAAACTGTTCAGATGGGGGTCTATAACATCCAATCACATAGGTTTACAGCAGCTGACAGTTGCAACGTCATTGCTAATAACTCAAACTGTGTGGTTTAGATAAAGACAATATCTGTAAAGATGTAGGATCTTAATTTAATCACCCGGTTGCTAATTGCAACTAATTTAAACTGCGTGGTTTAGATAAAGACAATATCTGTAAATGTACACTTTTCCACAACAGAATTCCATTAATTATAATCCACATAATAATTCACATTTCCCGTCGCTTCAGGATTATTTTCCAGCTGTAGCAAACTGGCTCAAATTAAGATCCTACATTTGTAGCAATTTACCTGTCTTTAATGTACATGGCTATATCAGGAAGACATGATTATCGTTTGTCCGTTCTCTTTAGACCATTCTTATTTGACCATTTGACATATTTGATTTACTGTTGTTTAGGCTGGTTGAATGAGTTCCCTATGAGAGGCTACTTCATCTGCAAGAAAACAGGCGGCCGCACCAGTTTCCTCATATGAAATTAAAAGTAAGTTTGTAGCCTACGCACTTACACAATGGATGTTGAAACTGTGGTGCAAATTTCTAGGCAACATTAGAAGTCGGATAAATGTGTTGATTTGAAGGAAAGATGGGCAGACTGGTACTTCTGGGCTATATACAAACTATTATAATGTTATAAAGTTAGGTCGCCGTCAGACATTCAATAGACAGAGTCCGCTTGAGATACAGAATCATTTATTTATCCAGTGGTGCAGTGCTATTTATTTAGGTGAGGGAGCGCCAAAATAAATGTCAACAAAGTCATAATTTTGTCATATCAAAGTCTGTACGGACAGATGTAGCCTATTGAATAGCCAGCCTAACATTACAGGGCTCTCAACCCTGTTTCTAGCGCGCTACACCTGTAGGGTTTCACTCCAACCTCAATTGTAACTAACCTGATTAATCTTAGAAACCAACTCATTATTTTAATCAGGTGCGCTAGTTTTGAGTTGGAATGAAAACCTACAGGATGGTTGCTCTCCAGGAACAGGATTGGAGAGCCCTGTTATAGAATATGCATAAAATGCATCCTCCAATTGCAACATCTGCATATGCCCACATATTGTCTAAAGAAATTTTTTGATTTTTAATACCCTTAAACACTAAGTTAAGCATGCCTAATTTCAAAATAGGCCATCACTGTCAATCGTGAATGAGAACTATTGGGTTTTCACCCTTTAGGGACTAAATATATATTTATTTACAAAGCAAACAGACTGAATTTCAATATCCACCCTCCGGGAAGACAATGTATTCCTCTTTCCATTGTGTATTTCTGAATCTGTATAGTTTCTGGCACTGAATCCAACTGAGGGTTCCCAATGTGAGGGGTTTGTAAATAGTATGTGAGGGAAAATCTGTTTCATAATCAAAATTATCTAATAACTTCAATCTTCAATGATAGAAGTGTAGATTCCTCCGGAGCTCCCCTGCAGTCCACCTGTTTAGGAGTTGGTATAAAAGTCAGTCATCTTTCTAGAACCTCACTCTCGGCTTGGTTGAGCCCAATGGGACATTGCTGGTCAACACCTCAAATCGGTTGTGAAGTAGTATGGACATATTGATGGAACAAGGTCACTAAACTGGTGGTTAGACAGGGTAGATCCAAGAGCAGGCCTCTGCTGTCATCTAGAGGGCATTTTCTCTGTACTGCTTGACACATGGAGACTCAATGGAGGCACAGTGCAAAGTGCTCAAAGTAAGGCCCAAACAATTGTTTGTCAGGCTGGATCTATAAAGCAGTATGTTCTTCAATTAGATGCCAACTAATATTCATACAGGGACAATAGGTGGGGCAGGAGGAAGAATGGTGTTCCTGATTTTTCAGAGGAATTCCCCTTTTTTTCTTTAAAGCTTCAGATTGGAGATTGTTGTTATTCTCCAATATGTTTTTCTTCAGTGAGCCACTCTGGATTCTCCAGGGAATACTCCCTCTATTCTCCACTAGAGAGTTGTAGCTCCATGCTTTTGCTGGGAATTGTCCACTGTTGGTATACATTTATTTGGTCCCCAAAATACCAAAATAAAAAGGTGTATTTGTCTAGTTTTAGCTGAGTCCCCAGTTAGCATCCATGTGGCTCATTTAAAAGTTTCAACAACAAAAAACGTACTCCTGACGTTTCACCACAATAGGCTTCTTCAGACAATGGACAAAAGTAGCCAAACAAAGCCAAAGGAGAGTGATGAGCAGCAGCAGCATCATCAAACCAGCGAGCCCCCGGCAAGCCCAACAGTGATGATGCTGCCGAGCTCCCAGTTAGCTCCGTGTGCAGAGCCTACCCACCCTTCCACAAGCACCGCCAGGATAATGGCTCCACAGCCCCCTCCACCTCCGACTGTTCCTGACTATCTTGGAACAGAGGTGCCAGCCCAGATTAGCCTAGAATCCTACCAGAGCCGCAGGTTTTCTGTCCAAAAACCTTCATTTAATAGCAACTGGTTCATAAGAAGAGAGTGTCTGAATACTCGCTACTGAAGATGCTGCATTGCTGAAAGTTCTCGTGGGGTCCATCTATTGGGAGATGGCTAACTAGTCTGTATTTTCCACTGATTCATATGGATGCCAGTGCACACATTGGCTGTAAAAGTGGGTAAAAACAGAAAAGCATATAACTGTAGCTATGTGGGTGTGTTTCAGCAGGGTGAGGTCAGAGAGATGCTTCCAAGTTAGTATTATTCAGAACTCATAAAATCCTTTACACAATCTGATGGGATGAATGTTCAACCCCATTTAAATGCCCATAGAGTCTATATAGCACCTTTAAGTTAAGACATCACAGATCTGTTCATGGCAAAGCAGTTCAGTTAACGATATTAATTGATTCTTAAAGAATATAACTTATAAATCATGAGCCTCATCTTGAGGAGTCACCTGTGACAGTATTCATAGAGAGTAGGAGTACTGATCTGGGATCAGTTTTTCCTTTTAGATCATAATGAAACAGATTAAATGGACAGGGGGGACCTGATCCTAGATCAGCACTCCTCCTCTGGGAAACTGCATGTATGAAACCGAACACATAGTCGTAGTCTAGTTACAGCAGGTGGTTACTGCCATCTAGTGGAAGATACCAATAAAACAGTATCCATTTTAAGAAGACTGAGCAGAAAACACGATATGGAGAGAACAAAAAAATTAAGTGAGTATTTCTAAGTATTTCTGAATAATAATCTATTCTAAAGGACAGAGTAAGAGAAGGAATACCTGGAATGAGATATTACTAGTTAGTAGAACTGCTACTTGAGCTGAGTTGCTGACAGACAGCAGTTTTCAAAGTATTATCACATGTTATCAGTCAAACGTCTGGTAAAGATGGTGGAGGAGCTTTTAAATGATAGGGTTTTATGTTTATCTCAGGGTTTCTCAATCCTTTTGTTCTTGCCCAGCATTTACACACCTGATTCAACTAATCATCAGATATTTGAAGACAGTTTAATATTTGAGGCTTACAAATGAACATTCTCAAATTAAAACCTTTTGGATTTGTAGGCCTGTTTACAATTATTAAAGGCCTACAGTAAATCACATTTTGGAGGAAAAAAAGCACAGCTAAAACTGGTGGACATTTAATTTAAGGACCAATGGAATGGTCTAAAACGTGCCAACTCTGCTCACCCGGGGAGCCGGCCAATGGAAAACTAATTCACCCAGTCACCGTTATAACTTTATTTCCTTATTTGGAATTGAAAGTGACTTTGTAGCCTACGCAGTTACAAAATGTCTGTTCAAACTGTGGCGCATAAGGAACATTAGAACAGTGGTGGAAAAAGTAAAGATACCTTAATAGAAAATGACTAATGTAAAAGTGAAAGGCACCCAGTAAAATACTACTTGAGTAAAAGTCTAAAAGTATTTGATTTTTAAATATACTTAAGTATCAAAAGTAAATGTGTAATTGCTAAAATATACTTAAGTATCAAAAGTAAAAGTAAAGTAGGTATAATTCAAATTAAAATGACTTATATGAAGCAAACCAGACGGCACCATTTTCTTGTTATTTTCATTTACGGATAGCCAGGGTCACATTCCAACACTCAGACATCATTTTAAAAAAGCATTTGTGTTTAGTGAGTCTGCCAGATCAGAGGCAGTAGGGATGTTCTCTTGATAAGGGTGTGAATTGGACCATTTTCTGTCCTGCTAAGCATTCAAAATGTAACGAGTACTTTTGGGTGTCAGGGAAAATGTATGGAGTAAAAAGTACATCATTTTCTTTATGAATGTAGTGAAGTAAAAGTAAAAGTTGTTAAAAATATAAATAGTAAAGTACAGATACTTTAAAGTATTTTTACTTATGTACTTTACACCACTGCATAAGAAGATGGATAAATGTGTTGATTTAGAAAGAAAGACGGGCAGATTCTGCTAGGTAGGCTACGAACTATTATAAAGTTAGGTCGTCATCACAGTAGGTTTGAGCTACAGTATGATGACTTACCAACCTGATGGTCTCCGTTGGAAATGTTGTGGGAAATGTTGTACACTCAGTGTATTAAAATATGTAACATAAACAACAAATGATATGCTCAGATACACAAAATACATCTGGTTTCAGATCTAGAAGATTCTCCTCTTCAATAGTAATATCATCAATTCTGACCAGTAACTTACCTGGGGTCAAAGGTCCCTGATTTATCACTAAAATGTATAGGATGATCCATAGAATGTCACTCTTCATGGACAGATGACTTGGTACTGGAGAGAATTTACTGTTACAGCAGGTGTTTACTGCCATCTAGTGGAAGATACCAATAAAACACTTTATTAACAGGATGGGGAGACGGTTGAGCTGAAACAGAAAGTAAAGTTGTTCTTTTTTACAGGATCCATTTTAAGACGACTGAGCAGAAAACGCTATATGGAGAGAACAAAAAAATAAAGTGAGTATTTCTGAATAATAATCTATTCTAATGGACAGAGTAAGAGAATGAATACCTGGATTGAGATATTACTAGTTAGTAGAACTGCTACTTGAGCTGAGTTGCTGACAGACAGCAGTTTTCAAAGTGTTATCACATGTTATCAGTCAAACGTCTGGTAAAGATGGTGGATGAGCTTTTAAATGATAGGGTTTTATGTTTATCTCAGGGTTTCTCAATCTTTTTGTTCTTGCCCAGCATTTACACACCTGATTCAACTAATCATCAGATATTTGAAGACAGTTTAATATTTGAGGCATACGAATGAACATTCTCAAATTAAAACCTTTTGGATTTGTAGGCCTGTTTACAATTATTAAAGGCCTACAGTAATTCACATTTTGGAGGGAAAAAAGCACAGCTAAACCTGGTGGACATTTAATTTAATGACCAATGGAATTCTCTAAAACTCAACCGGGGAGCCGGCCAATGGAAAACTAATTCACCCAGTCACCGTTATAACTTCATTTCCTTATTTGAAATTGAAAGTGACTTTGTAGCCTACGCAGTTACAAAATGTCTGTTCAAACTGTGGCGCATATGGAACATTAGAACAGTGGTGGAAAAAGTAAAGATACCTTAATAGAAAATGACTCAAGTAAAAGTGAAAGTCACCCAGTAAAATACTACTTGAGTAAAAGTCTAAAAGTATTTGATTTTAAATATACTTAAGTATCAAAGTAAATGTAATTGCTAAAATATACTTAAGTATCAAAAGTAAAAGTAAAGTAGGAATAATTAAAATTAAAATTATTATATGAAGCAAACTAGACGGCACAATTTTTTTGTTATTTTCATTTACTGATAGCCAGGGTCACACTCCAACACTCAGACATAATTTTTATCATTTAAAAAAAGCATTTGTGTTTAGTGAGTCTGCCAGATCAGAGGCAGTAGGGATGACCAGCGATGTTCTCTTGATGAGTGCGAAATTGACCATTTTCTGAATGTAACAAGTACTTTTGGGTGTCAGGGAAAATGTATGGAGTAAAAAGTACATCATTTTCTTTATGAATGTAGTGAAGTAAAAGTAAAAGTTGTTAAAAATATAAATAGTCAAGTACAGATACTTTAAAGTATTTTTACTTATGTACTTTACACCCCTGCATAAGAAGATGGATAAATGTGTTGATTTAGAAAGAAAGACGGGCAGATTCTGCTAGGTAGGCTACGAACTATTATAAAGTTAGGTCGTCATCACAGTAGGTTTGAGCTACAGTATGATGACTTACCAACCTGATGGTCTCCGTTGGAAATGTTGTGGAAAATGTTGTACACTCAGTGTATTAAAATATGTAACATAAACAACAAATGATATGCTCAGATACACAAAATACATCTGGTTTCAGATCTAGAAGATTCTCCTCTTCAATAGTAATATCATCAATTCTGACCAGTAACTTACCTAGGGTCAAAGGTCCCTGATTTATCACTAAAATGGAAAGGATGATCCATAGAGAAGTCACTCTTCATGGACAGATGACTTGGTACTGGAGAGACTGATCTCAGAGTTTGGTTGGAGATTCTGGAAAACATAATAAATGACCATGAAACTAAATTTTAAACTAAATCAAAATTATATTTCAATAGATAAAATACATTACATAAAGCATTAAAATATATGCCATTACATAAATCAACAAACATGCAGCTCTAGCAGGGCAGGAATTTGACGAACTGACTTGTTGGAAAGGTGGCATCCTATGACGGTGCCATGTTGAAAGTCACATATGCATCGTTTTTCAAAACATAGTGAACCTGGAGGCAAAAAGCGAACCCCACATTCTAACTAAATGTTGTTTATTAGCACTCAAATCTATCAATGGCATTTTCGGCACAATTTGGTCAAAGCCCCAAAGGGTTCAGAAAGCCTCTGATTCCCATCACCAGTGGACACCCCCATGAGTGTCTTTCAGAACCCCTCCTAAAACCACCTGTTTCGTTTTGGTTGTTGTTAGTGACTCTTTGTTAGTTCCTTCTTCTGTTTGAGAGACAATGTTTTATTTCTTGTTGAGGAACGTAACAATGTTCATGTGATTAAATTAAATCACCCGACTGTTTGGATATGTCTGTTAGTAAATGTTTTATTTCTAAGAGATCATGAGTAAAAGAGAACAATTGACATTCTAGAAAGAGTTTTTACTGTGTTAACCACAACCAACATGCTGCATCTCTGTCTAGGGGTCAGTGGTCTAAAATGAGTCTCTCTGGGGAGAGAGAGGAGGGGGTCCCTGCCTCTAAAATGAGTCTCTCTGGGGAGAGAGAGGAGGGGGGCCCTGCCTCTAAAATGAGTCTCTGGGGGAGAGAGAGAGGAGGGGGCCCTGCCTCTAAAATGCGTCTCTTTGGGGAACATGACACCAAAGCTAAGAGGTGAGATGACAATTTTATGAAGAATGTATTAATTTTATTTACAAAATAAATAGCTATCTTAAGATGAATGTACTTACTGTAAATCGCTCTGGATAAGAGCATCTGCTAAATCAGGAGTTCTCAATCCGGGGGTCGGTGGAGGTACTGCAGGGGTTCTGCAGCACCCTGACTGGACTCGTTGCAATGGAAGACATTTGATAGAATTTTAATACGACACGACCACTTTGCCTACTCTTCATTATTGCCTAATATAATGGAATGCATATTTCTTTAACCAATTCTGATGGTTGTTACAAGCAGAATTTTGACAATATTACCATTATACCAACACACTCTTCACACCCGTTTAACAACTCTAAATAGCTTTGACATCGTAGGCATCAGGGTCCCTTGTCAATAATGTTGCCTACAACTTTGCATACAATGTTCATTTTCATCGAACACATATTTCGCCCTAGATGCCTTCAATTGCCCAATTTATAGCCATGGCCAATTTATGATTATTTTTTAACAACGTGATGTTGCGCTCCAAAGGGATAACTTGAAATAACATGATGTAGGTAATTAAATAATCAAAAGAAAAGCGTGTTTATTATACACTTAGAAAAGAAGGTACCTTATAGAACCAGAAAGGCTTCTATCACTTCCTTTACATATGGAACCACTAAAAGTTAGATATATTTTTGGGTTCAGTGAAGAAGAATCTCTAGAGTTCTGATCAACGAAAAGTGATTGTTTTGAGGATGTGAACCCAGCAGCCTTCCAGTGGTCAGATCAAGCCCACCCGTTTTTTCCAGCACCCGGCCCGGGATTCGAACCAGCCACCTTTCTGCCATAGGTCCAACTCCTGCTACAGCTCCAACTCCTTAGCCGCTGGGCGAAAACCTGAGTTACTCTTCAGAAATAAGCATGAGTTAATATGCCAAAATGAAGACAACATGCTATGCAGACATTAATGGTATCACTTATACATAATTATTATACAGAAATCATTGCCAAAAGCACAAGACATATGGTTGCATGTAGGTCTATATTATTTATGGATTGATCATATAGAAATATAAAAATATTATTTTTAACTACTCCAAAGCAATTACATGTGGCGCAGGAACCACTGACTCGCTGCATTATTCTATAGTATTATCAAGACACCTGCTGTTAACTCTTAACTGGTTAGGACAGCTCATGAGGTGTCCTAAATATCTGCCGACTAGGTGGGACTAGAGGCTTCATGCATAGCTTTAATTTATACCCATAAGTGTAAAATGTCTTTATTCTCAGCACTTATACGACCAATGTTCTACTCTGAGACACTTTGTGGATATGGGCCAAGATCTCAAAATATTGTTATAAAAAAACTTTGAATGTTTGTTTTACATATAAAAATAAATAAATGAATATGACTAATGTAAGCCAGTGTAAAGACTGGGTTATGTATGCACTCACTAACTGTAAGTCACTCTGGATAAGAGCGTCTGCTAAGTGATTAAAATGTAAATGTAAATGTATTGTGTTGCTCTGCTCATGTCCGCGTTCTGGAACTGTCCGCGTCCCCGTACAGAACTGTCCGCGTCCACGTACGGTTTGGCGCCAAGCATATTGTCCAGTTACGCGCTGAGTGGTCTGAGGTGATGTTGGGGAACAACGACGGAGTTCGTTACAGTGTTGAGACGCCGAAGTTTATTGTTCAATTAGCTTTTTTGCGTAATGGTCAGTGACAGTATGAGTGTAGCCAGATCCTTTTCACTCGTAGCCAGATCCTTTTCACTCGCTCTTCTTGTTTAATTGTGTGGTTCACCGGATTCGTCATCATCCTCGAGGGACAGAGGAACGACCTGCTAGTTAGCCAAGCTAGTCGGTACAGCTAGCTAAGCTAGCTACCACTACATCATCACCGGCTGCCTGCATTTCTTGTGGACCGATGGAGCTCCCGGGTTGTTTCTTCCACCTGTTAAATACCGTGGAGGGCTTCTCCCTCTCTCGTTGACGGATGCTGGCTACCTACCATCCCTCTGTCCGGTTCTCCTCTCTTCACTAGATGGACGGTAACTTTAGTGTTTAACCCCTCTGTGTCCAAGGACTGAACTTTTGAATATTATTTTCGGGGCGCCTCAAGTGACATTTTTTACAACGTTTATTTCTGATAAAATTAGTTCATTGCATCCGCCATGGAGCCCAGTTTCATAATATTACCTTCTGTCCCTGGTTATGAAGTAATCGCGAAAAAACTGGCCTTATTTTAGGGCATTTTTCACCCTACCAGCTCCTATTAGTTCTATTGAGCTCCGTGACACCGACTCGCCTTCAGAACATTCTATTCCCAGCCCATTGTTCTGCGTCACAATGCCAGCTTCACTATTGTTATCAATGAGACCTGCCTGCGTTAACCCTGTAGGTTTACCTCAGGTAACTGATTATTACCAAGGTTACGGCTACTTGGTGAGCGTTAACCCTGTTGGTTTACCTCAGGTAACTTATTATTAACAAGGTTACAGCTACTTGGTGAGCGTTAACCCTGTTGGTTTACCTCAGGTAACTTATTATTAACAAGGTTGCGGCTACTTGGTGAGCGTTAACCCTGTAGGTTTACCTCAGGTAACTTATTATTAACAAGGTTACGGTTACTTGGTGAGCGTTAACCCTGTAGGTTTACCTCAGGTAATTTATTATTACCAAGGTTACGGCTACTTGGTGAGCGTTAACCCTGTAGGTTTACCTCAGGTAACTTATTATTAACAAGGTTACAGCTACTTGGTGAGCGTTAACCCTGTATGTTTACCTCAGGTAACTTATTATTACCAGGGTTACAGCTACTTGGTGAGCGTTAACCCTGTAGGTTTACCTCAGGTAAATTATTATTACCAAGGTTACAGCTACTTGGTGAGCGTTAACCCTGTAGGTTTACCTCAGGTAACTTATTATTACCAAGGTTACAGCTACTTGGTGAGCGTTAACCCTGTAGGTTTACCTCAGGTAACTTATTATTACCAAGGTTACGGCTACTTGGTGAGCGTTAACCCTGTAGGTTTACCTCAGGTAACTTATTATTACCAAGGTTACAGCTACTTGGTGAGCGTTAACCCTGTAGGTTTACCTCAGGTAACGTATTATTACCAAGGTTACAGCTACTTGGTGAGCGTTAACCCTGTAGGTTTACCTCAGGTAACTTATTATTACCAAGGTTACAGCTACTTGGTGAGCGTTAACCCTGTAGGTTTACCTCAGGTAAATTATTATTACCAAGGTTACAGCTACTTGGTGAGCGTTAACCCTGTAGGTTTACCTCAGGTAACTTATTATTACCAAGGTTACAGCTACTTGGTGAGCGTTAACTCTGTAGGTTTACCTCAGGTAACTTATTATTAACAAGGTTATGGCTACTTGGTGAGCGCGCACACTGTTCACCTGAGAACATGTTGTGGTCACCAATAGTGAGGTGAGACACAGTTTTAGAGGCGATGGCTGGCGGATAGCCATCAAACATTAAACATTTTCTGGTCATGGTTAACCATATTTGTTTTAAGAAAAAAGTGTACAATCTAAACAAAACGCATGTCCCTGTCCTCTTTTTCAAGATGTGGGCGATTTAAACAGCCAGAATACATTTTTTAATTAAGAAAATAACCTTTTCTTTGAGGACTTGTTGTTTCTAAAAGGCTGCTGTGTAAATTGATAATTTGATATGCATCGAAGTCTTCGTTCGTAGACATCAAATTGAGCGAATGCTGCGCAGGTTCACTGAGTTACAAACCAAATGGGTATAATGGGGTGATTGTTGTTGCCTCCCCTGTACATTTCTGAAAATGGATTTATAACGTTTTAGAATGAAACTCTTCTTATGTTTCCCCATCTGAGCTCAGAGTAGATGAGAGATGTAATGTTTGTCTCTGTTGTGTTGAAGCCCAATCAAGCAGGAGAGACCAGCCTCCCCTGTACCCAGCTGTGTGTCCATGAAGAGTGACTGGTCTATGGATCTACCTATAGTGTTTAGAGAGGGAGACTTTTCTACTGAACAAAGGTAAGAAGAACTCATGGGTCATGGTCAGTGAGTTAAACAACACTGTCTCTAGTCATTTCTCCTCTCCCATTTTCCCATTTATTTTTGTTGTTTTCATAATCCATAGGCTAAACCTTTTTTCCATTTTCATAGTCCTGAAACAATATTAAACAAACACAACATTCCCTGTGTGTGTGTGTGTGTGTGTGTGTGTCTGTCAGTGTGTGTGTGTGTGTGTGTGTGTGTGTGTGTGTGTGTGTGTGTGTGTGTGTGTGTGTGTGTGTGTGTGTGTGTGTGTGCACTCCCTGGATGAGGAGATGTAATCTCTATCCTGATTGCCTAGTCATTTTACCCCTACGTACATATTACCTAAATTACCTCAACTACCTTATTGTTATTTTATTATGTTACTATTTCCTTTTTTATTTAGATAATTTTTGTGACTTTTTAACTCTGCATTGTTGGGAAAGGGCTCGTAAGTAAGCATTTCACGGTAAAGTGTACCACTGTTGTATTCGGCGCATGTGAGAAATACAATTTCATTTCATTTGAAGCTCATGCGCAGAAATACATCATTGGGTCTAATGGTCGTCTTGTGCTGAACTGCACATGTGCAGGCCGTCAAATCAAAAGCACTCCTTCCATATAAGGTTGTTTATGACTAACATGAAAATGTGTCAGTTTGTTAAACTACTTAAGACAGAACATTTTCAAAATTAACAACTAAGGAAGTCATTTTTATCTCTCATTGCTGGGGGGAGAATATAAGAGGATATGGCCATTAAGTTCAGATCGTTCTTCAAGATGTTCAAATGTTCATAGATGACCAGCAGGGTCAAATAATAATCACTGTGGTTATAGAGGGTGCAACACGTTAGCACCTCAGGAGTAAATGTCAGTTGGCTTTTCATAGCCGAGCATTCAGAGGTCGAGACAGCAGGTGTGGTAGAGAGAGAGAGAGAGGGTCGAAACAGCAGGTTCGGGACAAGGTCGCACGTCCGGTGAACAGGTCAGAGTTCCAGATCCGCAGGCAGACCAGTAGAAACTTGATCAGCAGCATGACAAGGTATCACGTCCGGTGGAGCATGTATCGATACTGATAGGATCGAAAGAAAGGGAGCGCTGCTCTCGGATCAGTTTTCTCCATTCAAATCTTTCCTTAACATTATAATTATTTCACAATACTGACCACGGATCAGCTTCTAGAAAGATATTACTACCTACGGCTGCAAAAATTGAGGTAGTTTATTCTAATGCTTACACAATAAAAATGTACTAAATCACAGATTCGGCACATCATTGGGCACATGTTAGGCTACACATCATTTTATTTATTTTTTTTATTTCACCTTTATTTAACCAGGTAAGCCAGTTGAGAACAAGTTCTCATTTACAACTGCGACCTGGCCAAGATAAAGCAAAGCAGTGCGATAAAAACAACACAGAGTTACATATGGGGAAAAAAAAACAAAGTCCAAAATACAACAGAAAATATATATACAGTGTGTGCAAATGTAGCAAGTTATGGAGGTAAGGCAATAAATAGGCTATAGTGCAGAATAATTACAATAGTATTAACACTGGAATGCTAGATGTGCAAGAGATTATGTGCAAATAGAGATACTGGGGTGCAAATGAGCAAAATAAATAACAATATAGGGATGAGGTAGTTGGGTGGGCTAATTTCAGATGGGCTGTGTACAGGTGCAGTGATCGGTAAGGTGCTCTGACAACTGATGCTTAAAGTTAGTGAGGGAGATAAGAGTCTCCAGCTTCAGAGATTTGTGCAATTCGTTCCAGTCATTGGCAGCAGAGAACTGGAAGGAATGGCGGCCAAAGGAGGTGTTGGCATTGGGAATGACCAGTGAGATATACCTGCTGGAGCGCAGACTACGGGTGGGTGCTGCTATGGTGACCAATGAGCTAAGATAAGGCAGGGATTTGCCTAGCAGTGATTTATTGATGGCCTGGAGCTAGTGGGTTTGACGACGAACATGTAGTGAGGACCAGCCAACAAGAGCGTACAGGTCACAGTGGTGGGTAGTGTATGGGGCTTTGGAGACAAAATGGATGGCACTGTGATAGACTACATCCAATTTGATGAGTAGAGTGTTGGAGGCTATTTTGTAAATGACATCGCCGAAGTCAAGGATCGGTAGGATAGTCAGTTTTACGAGGGCATGTTTGGCAGCATGAGTGAAGGAGGCTTTGTTGCGAAATAGGAAGCCGATTCTAGATTTAACTTTGGATTGGAGATTCTTTATGTGAGTCTGGAAGGAGAGTTTACAGTCTAACCAGACACCTAGGTATTTGTAGTTGTCCACATACTCTAGGTCAGACCCGTCAGAGTGGTGATTCTAGTCGGGTGGGCGGGTGCCAGCAGCGTTCGATTGAAAAGCATGCATTTAGTTTTACTAGTGTTTAAGAGCAGTTGGAGGCTACTGAAGGAGTGTTGTATGGCATTGAAGCTCGTTTGGAGGTTTGTTAACACAGTGTCCAATGAAGGGCCAGATGTATACAAAATGGTGTCGTCTGCGTAGAGGTGGATCTGAGAGTCACCAGCAGCAAGAGCGACATCATTGATATACACAGAGAAAAGTGTCGGCCCAAGAATTGAACCCTGTGGCACCCCCCATAGAGACTGCCATAGGTCCAGACAACAGGCCCTCCGATTTGACACACTGAACTCTATCTGAGAAGTAGTTGGTGAACCAGGCGAGGCAGTCATTTGAGAAACCAAGGCTATTTAGTCTGCCAATAAGAATGCGGTGGTTGACAGAGTCGAAAGCCTTGGCCAGGTCGATGAAGACGGCTGCACAGTACTGTCTATTATCAATCGCGGTTATAATATCGTTTAGGACCTTGAGCGTGGCTGAAGTGCACCCATGACCAGCTCGGAAACCGGATTGCATAGCGGAGAAGGTACGGTAGTATTCGAAATGGTCGGTGATCTGTTTGTTAACTTGGCTTTCAAATACTTTCGAAAGGCAGGGCAGGATGGATATAGGTCTGTAGCAGTTTGGATCTAGAGTTTCACCCCCTTTGAAGAGGGGGATGACCGCGGCAGTTTTCCAATCTCTGGGGATCTCAGACGTTATGAAAGAGAGGTTAAACAGACTAGTAATAGGGGTTGCGACAATTTCGGCGGCTAGTTTTAGAAAGAAAGGGTCCAGATTTTCTAGCCCAGCTGATTTGTAGGGGTCCAGATTTTGCAGCTCTTTCAAAACGTCAGCTGTCTGAATTTGTGTGAAGGAGAAGTGGGGGGGGGGCATGGGCAAGTTGCAGCGGAGGGTGCAGAGTTGGTGGCCGGGGTAGTGGTAGCCAGATGGAAAGCATGGCCAGCTGTAGCAAAATGCTTGTTGAAATTCTCGATTATTGTAGATTTATCGGTGGTGATAGTGTTTCCTAGCCTTAGGGCAGTGGGCAACTGGGAGGAAGTGCTCTTATTCTCCATGGACTTTACAGTGTCCCAAAACTTTTTGGAGTTAGTGCTACAGGATGCAAATTTCTGTTTGAAAAAGTTAGCCTTTGCTTTCCTGACTGCTTGTGTATATTGGTTCCTAACTTCCCTGAAAAGTTGCATATCGCGGGGGCTATTTGATGCTAATACAGTACGCCACAGGATGTTTTTGTGCTGGTCAAGGGCAGTCAAGTCTGAGGAGAACCAGGGGCTATATCGGTTCTTAGTTCTGTATTTTTTGAATGGGGCATGTTTATTTAAGATTGAGAGGAAATTACTTTTAAGGAACAACCAGGCATCCTCTACTGACGGAATGAGATCTATATCCATCCAGGATACCTGGGCCAGGTCAATTAGGAAGGCTTTCTCACTAAAGTGTTTTAGGGAGCGTTTGACAGTGATGAGGGGTGGTCGTTTGACCGCGGACCCGTTACGGACGCAGGCAATAAGGCAGTGATCGCTGAGATCCTGGTTGAAGACAGCTGAGGTGTATTTAGAGGGTATGTTAGTCAGGATGATATCTATGAGGGTACCCATGTTTACGGATTTAGGGTTGTACCTGGTAGGTTCGTTGATAATTTGCGTGAGGTTGAGGGCATCTAGTTTGGATTGTAGGATGGCCGGGGTATTAAGCATATCCCAATTTAGGTCACCAAGCAGTACGAACTCTGAGGATAAATGGGGGGCAATCAATTCACATATGGTGTCCAGGGCACAGCTGGGGGCTGAGGGGGGTCTGTAGCAAGCGGCAACAGTGAGAGACTTATTTCTGGAAAGGTGGATTTTTAGAAGTAGAAGCTCAAACTGTTTGGGCACAGACCTGGATTTTATGATAGAGCTCTGCAGGCTATCTCTACAGTAGATTGCAACTCCACCCCCTTTGGCAGTTCTATCTAGACGGAAAATGTTATAGTTGGGGATGGAAATTTCAGAATTTTTGGTGGCCTTCCTGAGCCAGGATTCAGACACTGCTAGAACATCAGGGTTGGCGGAGTGTGCTAACGCAGTGAATAACTCCAACTTAGGAAGTAGACTTCTGATATTTACGTGCAAGAAACCAAGACTTTTGCGATTACAGAAGTCAGCAAATGATAGCGCCTGGGGAGTAGGAGTGATACTGGGGGCTACAGGGCCTGGGTTAGCCTCTACATCACCAGAGGAACAGAGGAGGACTAGAATAAGGATACGGCTAAAGGCTTTAAGAACTGGTCTTCTAGTGCGTTGGGTACATAGAATAAAGGGGGCAGATTTCCGGGTGTTGTAGAAAAGATTCAGGGCATTATGTACAGACAAGGATATGGAAGGATATGAGTAAAGTGGAGGTAAACCTAAGCGTTGGGTAACAATGAAAGAGATAGTATCACTAGAGGCACCAATTGAGTCGGTCTCCGCGTGTATGGGGGGTGGGACAAAGGAGCTATCTAAGGCAGATTTAGCTGGGCTGGGGGATCTACAGTGAAATAGTACAATTAGAAATAACCGAAACAACAATAAGCTAACCATGTTTGGGCTGAGGCTAAACATAAACAGGATGTAGTACCGTAAAAAGGAACAGTCCAGCAGACATCAGCTGTATAGCTGAGTTATCAGATGGTCCGGTGAACAGCAATAGGATAGTTCGGAGGCTGCTAAAGCACTAGCGAGTAAGAGGCCACGGCTAGCGTGTGCTAGCGGGCCGGGGCTAGCAGATGGAATCTTCGTGGTCGACGTCGTAACCACATCAGACGATTTCGTCGGCAGACCAGTCGTGTAGGATCGGCGGGGCTCCATGTCAACACTAGGTGGTCCCGTCCGGTTGACAGAGAGGTAGATAGCCGGGAGATGGGCCTAGCTCAGGATGATTAGCCAGACCACAGCGTCCGTTTTGTTACAGCTAGCTGGTAGCGATGAATCTGGAGTTAAAGGTCCAGTGATTCAGTGATTCCGGCGGAAAACTGATGTGTTCTGGGTCGATAACGCGCTGTGCAGACTGGCCGAATATCCGGTGATTAATATCCAGTGATTAAATTAATCCCGCAGAAGAAAAAAAATCCAATGTTCTGCGTGAAATACCGCTAACTGTGGCTAATAGCAAGTAGCTAGTTAGCTGGCTAGCTAGTTTCAACTGGAGATTCTAGATAAAAGGTAAGTCAATAATAGAATCCGTTCCACATTGAGTGAGGCGGGTTGCAGGAAAGTATATTTTGTAGAAGGATGAAAAGTCTGATAGGGAAATATGTACGAAAAATACAAAAAAAACAGGGTATTTACAGGCTATTTACAGACACACGACAAAAACAGAACTGCACTACTTCGCCATCTTGAATCTAATATATATTGAGACAAATTGCAGACAGTAGTCTACAAGTAGTAAAATAAAACTAAATATATTGAACATTGAATATATTACAATATGATTGAAATAGGACTATAGCGTACTGTTTATATTGTAATGCAGTCATCTCGGTTTTCATTTGAAGCACATTTTTATACGTCCCTTGTTTGAATCAATTGCAAAGACATTGGCAACTTTGTATTTGTAGTCAACTTTGTTCTGAATTTATTGGATTTTGCAAAAAAAAACATTTGATTATTTGTCTCTCTGAAATGAAACCATCAAGTGATAGCTTTTAAACAAATACATGTCTGTCATTGAACAACCCCATACCATGATTAGATAGTGAAAAAACACACCAATCTCTTTCATAATTTCTTCAAACAATAAAAGCTAATTTACGAACATTTCTGAAAATGGATATATAGCGTTTTGGAATGAAACTCTTGTTTCCCCATCTGAGCTCAGAGTAGATGAGAGACGTAATGTTTGTCTCTGTTGTGTTGAAGTCCAATCAAGCAGGAGAGACCAGCCTCCCCTGTACCCAGCTGTGTGTCCATGAAGAGTGACCGGTCTATGGAACCTCCTATAGTGTTTAGAGAGGGAGACTTTTCTAGTGAACAAAGGTAAGAAGAACTCATGGGTCATGGTCAGTGAGTTAAACAACACTGTCTCTAGTCATTTCTCCTCTCCCATTTTCCCATTTCTTTTTGTTGTTTTCATAATCCATAGGCTAATACTTTTTTCCATTTTCATAGTCCTGAAACAATATTAAACTAACACAACATTCCCTCCCTGTGTGTGTGTGTATGTGTGTATGTGTGTATGTGTGTATGTGTGTATGTGTGTATGTGTGTGTATGTGTGTATGTGTGTGTGTGTGTGTATGTGTGTGTGTGTGTGTGTGTTTTGTCCACAGAAACCAACAGGAGAGATCAGAGTCAGAGATTCTCAGTGGTCAGTCTTCCCAGAGTCATCAAACAGACCTGGCCTCCATATTCAGTGTATGTGGTCCTGTTATGTACATTTTTTTTTGTTTACCTCAAGTAAAGTAAAGTTGATCTGTCAATCATTCATTCATGTGTTAATGAGAAAGCATTTAGTCTCTTGCTTAACTTATTTACTTGATTTATTTCAGTTGCTTGAAGAGAATATTATGACATTTGTGAAGAACGAGCTGAAGATGTTCAAGAGGATTCTTAGTCCAGAACTCCCAGAAGGCTTTGAGAGTCAGAAGAAGGATAAGGAAGTGGTGGATGCTGAAGATGAGAAGCAGGAGAGCAGTGCCAGAGAGGGGGCTCTGAAGATCACACTGCACGTCCTGAGGAAAATGAACCAGAAGGAGCTTGCTGACACACTGGAGAAAAGTAAGAGCTGTCTGCCTCATGTTGAATGCTGTTTTAGAACATTTAAAAGCTGTAGCTAAAGTACAGCTAAAGTAGCTGTGTAACTCAATGATATTGTAGCAGCCTTAAGCAAGGATGTGTTGTGGTGATTCATTGAGAGAGAGAGAGAGAGAGAGAGAGAGAGAGAGAGAGAGAGAGAGAGAGAGAGAGAGAGAGAGAGAGAGAGAGAGAGAGAGAGAGAGAATTAATAATACCATCAATAATGATATAAATCAGTCACACCAGTCTGTAATGAAAACAGTTAAGAGAATAAATGATTGCAATTTAAACTTTAGAAAACATCCTTACAATACTGTAGGCATTAAAACAGACGTAATATTAATATCCTCTGTGTTATTTCTTCATTCAGATGAGCTTGCTGTGATTTGCCAACGTGAACTCAAATCTAATCTAAAGAAGAAGTTTCAATGTGTATTTGAGGGGATCGCTAAACAAGGAAACCCAACACTTCTCAATAAGATCTACACAGAGCTCTACATCACAGAGGGTGGAAAAGGAGAGGTCAATAATGAACATGAGCTGAGACAGATTGAGACAACAACCAGGAAACAAGCAAGACCAGAGACTGCAGTCAAATGTAACGACATCTTCAAACCCTTAACTGGACAAGACAAACTTATCAGAACTGTGCTGACAAAGGGAGTCGCTGGCATTGGAAAAACAGTCTCTGTGCAGAAGTTTATTCTGGACTGGGCTGAAGGAAAAGCAAATCAGGATGTCCAATTTGTATTTTCATTCCCTTTTCGGGAGCTGAATTTGATGAAAAAGGACAAACACACTTTCATTGAACTTCTCAGTCACTTCTCAATGGAAACCAAAGAATCAAGAATCTCCAACTACGACAAGTACAAAGTTCTGTTCATCTTTGATGGTCTGGATGAGTGCCGACTGCCCCTAGACTTCCAGAAGAACAAGATCTGTTGGGACGTCACAGAGTTAACCTCAGTGGATGTTCTGCTGACAAATCTCATCAAGGGAAATCTGCTTCCCTCTGCTCTCCTCTGGATAACTACCCGACCTGCAGCAGCCAATCAGATCCCTTCAGGGTGTGTTGACCAGGTGACAGAGGTACGAGGGTTCAATGACCCACAGAAGGAGGAGTACTTCAGGAAGAGATTCAGTGATGAGGACCTGGCCAGCAGAATCATCTCACACATAAAGACATCAAGGAGCCTCCACATCATGTGCCACATTCCAGTCTTCTGTTGGATTTCTGCAATAGTCCTTGAACACATGTTGAAACATAAGAGAGAAGAGATGCCCAAGACTCTGACTGAGATGTACTCACACCTTGTGGTGTTTCATACCAAACAGAAGAATGAAAAGTATCTTGGGAAAGAAGAGACATGTCCACACTGGAATAAAGAGAGCATTCTGTCACTGGGAAAACTGGCTTTTCAACAGCTTGTGAAGGGCAATCTGATTTTCTATGAAGAAGACCTGAAAGAGGCTGGCATTGATGTCAATGAAGCCACAGTGTACTCAGGATTGTGCACACAGCTCTTTAAAGAGGAATGTGGGCTGTACCAGGACAAGGTGTACTGCTTCGTGCATCTGAGCATTCAGGAGTTTCTGGCTGCTGTATATGTGTTCCTCTCATTCATCAACAACAATGAGAATCTAATGGCCAAACCTCAATCAACGTCCAGCAACTTTTTTGCGCTTTTCAGAGACAAGCCTGAAGTTACTTTCTACAAGAGTGCTGTGGATAAAGCCTTACAAAGTGAGACAGGAAACATGGACCTTTTCCTCCGCTTCCTTCTGGGCCTCTCACTGGAGTCCAATCAGAAGCACTTACGAGGTCTACTGACAAAGACAAGAAGCAGCTCACAGAGCCATGAAGAAACAGTCAAGTACATCAAGGAGAAGATCAGGGAGAATCCCTCTCCAGAGAGGTGCATCAATCTGTTCCACTGTCTAAATGAACTGAATGACCATTCTCTAGTGGAGGAGATCCAAAGCTACCTGCTCTCAGGAAGTCTCTCAACAAAAGAACTGTCACCTGCACAGTGGTCAGCTCTGGTCTTTGTGTTGCTGACTTCAGAAAAGGAGCTGGATGTGTTTGACCTGAAGAAATACTCCAGATCAGAGGAAGGTCTTCTGAGGCTGCTGCCAGTGGTCAAAGCCTCCAGAGCTGCTCTGTGAGTAAATAAAAGTATATTTAAGTACTAATCATCAGTTTAGAGAAAAATATATATTATAGTATGTATATAATACTATATTGAAAAACATATTGAATCACTGCATTGATGTTCACATTAGTATAACAATATGACCATACAATTCTAGGAGACAGAAGATGAATCTATATGTTGTTTAAGAGAATAAACCAAATGCATCTGCCATTGTCCTTCTACACTACTGGTGTTAAATTAACAGTGTGTTTGTGAAATCATGATGATCTCTTTGTCAGGCTGTCATTCTGTGGACTCACAGAGAAAGGCTGTGCTTCTCTGGTCTCAGCTCTGAAGTCAAACCCCTCACACCTGAGAGAGCTGGATCTGAGTAACAATGACCTGAAGGATTCAGGAGTGAAGCTGCTCTCTGCTGGACTGGGGAATCCCCACTGTAAACTGGAGACTCTGAGGTCAGTATTCCTGTAGTTGGTCAACAAGTGATAACTGTTCACCAGATCCACATGTGTTTACCAGGCACACATAGTCCACACCATATGTGTTTGGACAGTGAAGCTTACAGTTTTACATTTGGTGCTATGCTCCAGCATTTTGGATTTGAGATAAAACGTTTCATATTAGGCAACAGTACAGAATGTCACCTTTTATTTGATGTTAATGGTGAGAGGTTAGCATGTTTTGTTGTAGCCTCTGTAACTTTCTCACTCATTATTATTCATGATTCATAATTTTTTTTCTTAATTATGGGATCATTAGGATTTATTTAATAGTGTTTAGAAACATGTTATCTACTCACTTAGACAGAAAATTACTCCAGTCATCATCCACCTTTCAGTTACTATTGGACAAAACATAATCCAAAACACAACCAAAACAAACTGCAAATGCAACCAACGAGTTTGGGACCAAATACTCAACTTTTGACTACTTTAATACACTATAAGTGAATTGGTCAGAATACTTATGACTTCTTCAAATAGGGGGACTAGATACATAAAGTGCTTTCATTTCTAAATGGTGAAACAGATATGTATTAAAATACCCTCAAATAAAAGGTGACATTATATACTGTCATCTCATATCACTCAATGAACACACATACACTGGACACACACTGGACACACACACACACCCAGGACACACATACTATACACACACACACTGGACACACACACACACTAGACACACAACCTGGACACACACTCATTGGACAACACACACACACACACTGGACACACACACAAACACACACTGGACACACACACACACACACACACAAGGATTAATTGAGTAGTGTTTAGAAACATGTAATCTACTGTTAATAATGATACATTCATTCATTTATATACAGTACCAGTCAATAGTTTGGACACACCTACTCATTCAAGGGTTTTTCTTTATTTTTACAATTTTTTACATTGTAGAATAATAGTGAAGACATCAAAACTATGAAATAACACATATGGAATCATGTAGTAACCAAAAAAGTGTTAAACAAATCAAAATATGTTATATTTGAAAATCTTCAAATAGCCACCATTTGCCTTGATGACAGCTTTGCACACTCTTGGCATTTTCTCAACCAGCTTCACCTGGAATGCTTTTCCAACAGTCTTGAAGGAGTTCCCACATATGCTGAGCACTTGTTGGCTGCTTTTCCTTCACTCTGCGATCCAACTCATCCCAAACCATCTCAATTGGGTTGAGGTTGGGTGATTGTTGAGGCCAGGTCATCTGATGCAGCACTCAATCCCTCTCCTTCTTGGTCAAATAGAGGTGTGTTGAGTCATTGTCCTGTTAAAAAACAAATGATAGTCCCACTAAGCTTAAACCAGATGGGATGGCGTGACGCTGCAGAATGCTGTGGTAGCCATGCTGGTTAAGTGTGGTTAAATTCTAAATAAATCACAGACAGTGTCACCAGCAAAGCACCCCCACACCATAACACCTCCTCCTCCATGCTTTACGGTGGGAACTACACATGCGGAGATCATCCGTTCACCCACACCGCTTCTCACAAAGACACGCCGGTTGGAACCAACAATCTCAAATTTGGACTCTAGACCAAAGGACAAATGTTCACCGGTGTATTGTCCATTGCTCATGTTTCTTGGCTCAAGCAGGTCTCTTTTTATTATTGGTGTCCTTTAGTAGTGGTTTCTTTACAGCAATTCGACCATGAAGGCCTGATTCACACAGTCCCCTCTGAACAGTTGATGTTGAGATGTGTCTGTGACTTGAACTCTGTGAAGCATTTATTTGGGCTGTAATTTCTGAGGCTGGTAACTCTAATGAACTTATCCTCTGCAGCAGAGGTAACTCTGGGTCTTCCATTCCTGTGGTGGTCCTCATGAGAGCCAGTTTCATCATAGCGCTTGATGTTTTTTGTGACTGCACTTGTTCTTAAAGTTCTTAAAATGTTCCTTATTGACTGACCTTCATGTCTTAAAGTAATGATGGACTGTCGTTTCTCTTTGCTTATTTGAGCTGTTCTTGCCATAATATGGACTTGGTCTTTTACCAAATAGGGCTATCTTCTGTATACCCCCTACCTTGTCACAACACAACTGATTGGCTCAAACACATTAAGAAGGAAATAAATTAAACAAATTAAATTTTAAGAAGGCCCACCTGTTAATTGAAATGCATTCCAGGTGACTACCTCATGAAGCTGGTTGAGAGAATGCCAAGAGTGTGCAAAGCTGTCATCAAGGTTAAGGGTGGCTATTTGAAGAATCTCAAATATAACATATATTTTAATTTGTTTAACACTTCTTTGGTTACTACATGATTCCATATGTGTTATTTCATAGTTTTAATGTCTTCACTATTATTCTACAATGTATTTTTTTACTAATTTGAATGAGTAGGTGTGTTCAAACTTTTGACTGATAGTGTATATATACATATATGAATAGATATGGCAGGTTTCAGGACTCTGATGTATCTGAAAATGTTGAAAAAATATATTTTCACCACCAAAGAATAGCAGTGTGGTTTTAATATGATTTGACTCTTGCAGGCTGTCACGCTGTCTAGTCACAGAGGAAGGCTGTGCTTCTCTGGTCTCAGCTCTGAAGTCAAACCCCTCACACCTGAGAGAGCTGGATCTGAGTAACAATGACCTGGAGGATTCAGGAGTGAAGCTGCTCTCTGCTGGACTGGGGAATCCCCACTGTAAACTGGAGACTCTGAGGTCAGTATTCCTGTAGTTGGTCAACAAGTGATAACTGTTCACCAGATCCACATGTGTTTACCAGGCACACATAGTCCACACCATATGTGTTTGGACAGTGAAGCTTACAGTTTTACATTTGGTGCTATGCTCCAGCATTTTGGATTTAAGGTAGAATGTTTCATATGAGGCAAAAGTACAGAATGTCACCTTTTATTTGATGTTAATGGTGAGAGGTTAGCATGTTTTGAGAAAGATCATGAATGAATCATGAATAATAATGAATGAGAAAGTTACAGAGGCTACACTCTGTAACTTTCTCATTCATTATTATTCATGATTCATTCATGATCTTTCTCAATCATGGCAGTCACAGGCTTGATGTGGTCATTGCATTCAAAGAATAAGGGACCAAATACTAAACTTTTGACTACTTTACTACACTATAAGTTAGTTGGTCAGAATACTTATGACTTCTTGAAAAAGGGGGACTAGATACATAAAGGGCTTTTATTTTTCTAAATGGTGAAACAGATATGTATTAAAATACCCTCAAATAAAAGGCATTATATACTGTCACCTCATATGAAACATTTGATCTCAATTCCAAAATGCTGGAGTATAGAGCCACATTTAAAATGTTAGCTTCACTGTCAAAATAGATATGGTGTGCACTGTATACTCAATACAATCTAAATCTGATACCTCACTGTCTGTCTTTTGACTGATACTGCTTTGTAAACTGCTCTGGTCAGTCTACTCAAATATTCGTACTATACATGTTTCTTTCTACAATCAATATATGATCATTTCTAATAATGAAACATTCATTAATTTATTAATAGATAGAGCAGGTTTCAGGACACTGATATATCTGAAAATGTTGAAAAAATATATTGCCACTCTATTTTCACCACCAAAGAATAGCAGTGTGGTTTTAATATGATTTGACTCTTTGCAGGCTGTCAGGCTGTCTAGTCACAGAGGAAGGATGTGCTTCTCTGGTCTCAGCTCTGAAGTCAAACCCCTCACACCTGAGAGAGCTGGATCTGAGTAACAATGACCTGAAGGATTCAGGAGTGAAGCTGCTCTCTGCTGGACTGGGGAATCCCCACTGTAAACTGGAGACTCTGAGGTCAGTATTCCTGTAGTTGGTCAACAAGTGATAACTGTTCACCAGATCCACATGTGTTTACCAGGCACACATAGTCCACACCATATGTGTTTGGACAGTGAAGCTTACAGTTTTACATTTGGTGCTATGCTCCAGCATTTTGGTTTGAGATAGAATGTTTCATATTAGGCAACAGTACAGAATGTCTCCTTTTATTTAAAGGTATTCATATATATATATATATTTTACCGTTTAGAAATGAAAGCACGTAATGTGTCTTGTTCTCCCATTTGAAAAGTTGTAATAATTTGGACATATTCACTTATATTGTATTAAAGTAGTCATGCATTTAGTATTTGGTCCCATATTCCTTACCTGCAGTGATTACATCAAGATTGTGATTCTACAAACTTGTTGAATGCATTTGCAGTTTGTTTTAGTTGTGTTTTGGATGATGTTTTTCCCAATAGAAACTGAATGGTGAATAATGTCCTGTCATTTTGGAGTCACTTCACTTGTATTGTCAGTAAGAATAGAAGATGTTTCTGAACACTTCTACATTCATGTGGATGCTACCATGATTATGAATAATCATGAATGAATCGTGAATGATGATGAATGAGAAAGTTACAGAGGAACAAGGATCATACCCCCTCTGTTATTGGTAATGGTGAGAGGTTAGCATGTTTTGTTGTAGTCTCTGTAACTTTCACACTCATTATTATTCATGATTCATTCATGATTTTTCTTAATCATGTCATCATCAGGATTCATTTAGTAGTGTTTAGAAACATGTTATCTACTCACTTAGACAGAAAATTACTCCAGTCATCATCCACCATTCAGTTACTATTGGACAAAACATAACCCAAAACACAACCAAAACAAACTGCAAATGCAACCAACGAGTTTGGGACCAAATACTCAACTTTTGACTACTTTAATACACTATAAGTGAATTGGTCAGAATACTTTTGACTTCATCAAATGGGGGGACTAGATACATAAAGTGCTTTCATTTCTAAACGGTGAAACAGATATGTATTAAAATACCCTCAAATAAAAGGTGAGATTATATACTGTCACCTCATATGAAACATTTAATCTCAAATCCAAAATGCTGGAGTATAGAGCCACATTTAAAATGTTATCTTCACTGTCAAAATAGATATGGTGTGGACTGTATACTCAATACAATCTAAATCTGATACCTCACTGTCTGTCTTTTGACTGATTGTCACGATCGTCTTGACGAGAAGTAGACCAATGCGCAGCGTGTTGAGCGAACATGATTGCTTTATTTAACAAAGCACGAAACACAAAACAAAACACGACTCGTGACGTCCTCAGTAACAATGACCAATACGGAAACAAAAACCCACAAACACAAGGTGAAAACAGACAGTTTAAATATGGCTCCCAATCAGAGACAACGAGCCAACAGCTGACACTCGTTACCTCTGATTGGGAGTCACTCAAACAAAGAAATACAACAACCTAGAACAACCCAACCAAGACACAGAACACAAAGAAACGAACACACCCTGGCTCAACATACAGAGTCCCGGAGCCAGAGCGTGACAGTACCCCCCCCTAAAGGCGCGGACTGCGACCGCGCCTTAACAAAACCCAAACAGGGAGGGCTGGGTGGGCATTCCTCCTCGGAGGCGGCTCCGGCTCGGGCTTGACCACCACCCTTCCACAATTCCCCCAAAGCGCCCCGGTCCGGTCTGACCCGCTGGCTGGATCTGGACCGGACATCGACGGAGCGGATTGCTCAAGCTCCGTTGTGGAGCAGCTGCCCGGTACCTGATCAGGCACCGGACTGACGACGCGCACCCCTGGCTTGGCGCGTGAGGCAGGAACTGACCGGACCTGGCTGACGATGCGAACCCCTGGCTTGGTGCGTGGAGCAGCAACGGACCGGACCGGGCTGACGATACGCACCCCTGGCTTGGTGCGTGGAGCCGGAACGGGCCTCACCGGACTGGACGACTTCGAACCCCTGGCTTGGTGCGTGAGCCGAAACAGGCCTCATTGGACTGACGACTCGCATCCCTGGCTTGGTGCGAGTAGCAGGAATGGGCTGGACCAGGCTGGCCCGCTCGCACCCCTGGCTTGGTGCGAGTAGCAGGAACGGGCTGGACCAGGCTGACGCACTCGCACCCCTGGCTTGGTGCGAGTAGCAGGAACGGGCTGGACCAGGCTGACGACTCGCATCCCTGGTTTGGTGCGAGTAGCAGGAACGGGCTGGACCAGGCTGGCGACGCACACCGTAGGCTTGGTGCGTGGAGCAGGAACCGGCCGGGCTGGGCTGGCGACGCACACCGTAGGCTTGGTGCGTGGAGCAGGGACAGGCCGGGCTGGGCTGGCGACGCACACCGTAGGCTTGGTGCGTGGAGCAGGAACCGGCCGGGCTGGGCTGGCGACGCACACCGTAGGCTTGGTGCGTGGAGCAGGAACAGGCCGGGCTGGGCTGGCGACGCACACCGTAGGCTTGGTGCGTGGAGCAGGAACAGGCCGGACCGTACTGGGAACACACACCACTGGCCTTAAACGGAGATCAGGAACGGACCGGACTGGCAATACACCTCAGTACCTCTCGCCGTGCCTCAACAACTTCCTTCCCTCCTCTCGCCAATGGCTCCCGTAACCCGGTGGCCTTCTCTCCACGTCTCCCATTTCGCCCTGTGACAGCCTCCTGCTGCCCAGTCGCCCAAGCCGTGTGCCCCCCCCCCCTAAAAATGTTCTGGGGTTGCCTCTCGTCCCTCTGACGCTGACACTGCTTATGCCGTTGCTCCTCTCTCCGTCGCCTCTCAACCATCTCACTCCATGGCCGGCGATCCATCCCGGCCAGGATCTCTTCCCAGGTCCAGGACCCCTGCCCGTCCAAAATCTGTTCCCACGTCCAGGCTGCCGATTCCTGGACACGCTGCTTGGTCCTAGTATGGTGGGTTTTTCTGTCACGATCGTCTTGACGAGAAGTAGACCAATGCGCAGCGTGTTGAGCGAACATGATTGCTTTATTTAACAAAGCACGAAACACAAAACAAAACACGACTCGTGACGTCCTCAGTAACAATGACCAATACGGAAACAAAAACCCACAAACACAAGGTGAAAACAGACAGTTTAAATATGGCTCCCAATCAGAGACAACGAGCCAACAGCTGACACTCGTTACCTCTGATTGGGAGTCACTCAAACAAAGAAATACAACAACCTAGAACAACCCAACCAAGACACAGAACACAAAGAAACGAACACACCCTGGCTCAACATACAGAGTCCCGGAGCCAGAGCGTGACACTGATACTGCTTTTTAAACTGCTCTGGTCAGTCTACTCAAATATTTGTACTATACATGTTTCTCTCTACAAGCAATATTATGATAATTTCTAATAATGATACATTAATTTATGAATATATATGGCAGGTTTCAGGACACTGGTTTTAATATGATTTGACTCTTTGCAGGCTGTCAGGCTGTCTAGTCACAGAGGAAGGCTGTGCTTCTCTGGTCTCAGCTCTGAAGTCAAACCCCTCACACCTGAGAGAGCTGGACCTGAGCTACAATCACCCAGGAGACTCAGGAGTCAGACTGCTCTCTGCTGGACTGGAGGATCCACACTGCAGACTGGAGAAACTCAAGTATGTAGAGGGTTTATGTCAATGTTCATATCAGACATGTTGGAGTTATCAGGCTAGTTAAGACAAACATTCTGACCACCACTTGGACTAAGTTATATAAAGAATGTGTGTGTGTCCAGTGTGTGTGTGTGTCCAGTGTTTGTGTGTGTGTCCAGTGTGTGTGTGTGTGTCCAGTGTGTGTGTGTGTCCTGTGTCTGTGTGTGTCCAGTGTGTGTGTGTGTGTTTGTCCAGTGTGTGTGTGTGTATGTCCAGTGTGTGTGTGTGTGTGTGTGTTTGTGTGTGTCTGTGTCCAGTGTGTGTGTGTCCAGTTTGTGTGTGTGTGTGTGTCCAGTGTGTGTGTGTGTTTGAATGTGTCTGTGTCCAGTGTGTGTGTGTCCAGTTTGTGTGTGTGTGTGTGTGTGTCCAATGTGTGTATGTGTACAGTATCACACAAACACATACACTGGACACACTGGACACACATGCAAGCGCACACAATGAACACACACACAAACACACTGGACACACACAGACTGGTCACACACACACACACACACATACTGGACACACACAAACACACACACACAGTGGCCCCACACACACACAACAAAGGAAACACATACACACTGGACAGACACACTGGGCACACACACACACACACACACACAACTCGAAACACACACACACAAACTCACACGGACACACACACACTCACACTGGACACACACACACACACACACACACTGGACACACACACACATACTGGAAACACACACACACTGGACACACACACTGGACACACACACACAGGACACAAACTGGACACAAACTGGACACACACACTCACACACACACTGAACACACACACTGGACACACACACACAGGACACAAACTGGACACAAACTGGACACACACACTCACACGGACACACACACACACATTGACACTGGACACACACACACACCGGAAACACACACACTGGAAAACTGGAGAAAAAAAACACACTGGACACACACACACACACATCCTTGACACACACACACACTGGACACACGCACACACACACACTGGACACACACACACACACTGGACACACACACACACACACTGGACCAACGCACTCAAACACACACACACACACACTGGAAACACACTCACACTGGACACACACACACTGGACACACACACACACACACTGGACACATACACACACACAAACACACACACTGGAAACACACACACTGGAAAAACACACACACACAAACACACACAAACTCACAAAGGACACATACACACACTCACACTGGACACACATACACACACACAAACACACACACTGGACATACACACACTGGACACACACACACACTGGACACACACACACTGAAAACACACACACACTGGACACACACACACACACACACACACACTGGAAACACACACACTGGAAACACACACACTGGACAAACACACACACACAAACACACATAAACTCACAAAGGACACATACACACACACACACTGGAAAGACACACACTGGAAATACACACTCAGGACAAAAACACACACACACAAACACACACTGGATCACACACACACTCACACTGGAGACACACACACACACTGAACACACACACACACACACACACACACACACTGGACACACACACACACACTGGAAACACAAACACTGGAAACACACACTCTGGACAAAAACACACACATACACACACTGGATCACACACACACACACACTCACACTGGAGACACACACACACACTGGATCCACACACACACACACACACACATTGGAAAAAACACACTAGACACACGCTGGACACACACACACACACACACACTGGACACACACACACATACACACACACACACACACAAACACTGGACACACACACACACACACTGGACACACACACACACACACTGGACACACACACACACTCACACACACTCACCCACCCACACACACAAACTGGAAAAAAACACAGACACACACACACACACGCTGGACACACACACACGCACACATACACACACAAACAAACACACTGGACATACACACACACAAAAAGGAAACACAAACACTCACACTAGACACACACACAGACACATACTGGACACACACACACTGGACACACACACACATAAACACACTCACACTGGACACAAACACACTGGACACACACACACTGGACACACACACACACATACACTGGACACACACACACTGGATACACACACACACACACACACACTGGACACACACACACACACACACACTGGACACATACACAAAAAGGACGCACTATGGACACACACACACACTGGACACACACGCACTCTGGACACACGACCACACACACACTGGACACACACACACTGGCCCAACACACTCTCAAACTGGACAAATACACACACAAAAAGGACACATACACAAAAAGGACACACACAGGACACAAACACTGGATACACACACACACACACACACACACACTTAGACAAAGTTATATGCTGACTGTTTGTGTGTGTGTGTGTGTTTGTGTGTGTGTGTGTGTCCAGTGTGTGTGTGAGTTCAGGTGTATCCCTCAATGACTGTCTGTTCTTCTGCTTACTGCTACAGTGTGGAACATGGTGGAGAGAACACAATGAAACCTGGACTTAGAAAATGTGAGTGTTGACTGCTGTGAAGAATATGACTAAGAATAAGTCTTAATTCAAGTGAAGTCAGTCAAAGACCACCATCATTACTTACTTGGTCATATTAAATATCAGCTGTAGTTCTACAGAAGCACAAATCAGGGACACCAAAGTTTACAAAGAGTTGCTTTGACAATGTGTGTGTCTGTGTGACATGTTCCTGTGTGTGTTCAGGATGTGTGTGTGTGTCCAGTGTGTGTGTGTGTGTGTGTGTGTGTGTGTGTTCAGTGTGTGTGTGTGTGTGTTCAGGATGTGTATGTGTGTCCAGTGTGTGTGTGTGTGTTTGTGTTTGTTCAGGATGCGTGTGTGTGTGTGTGTGTGTGTGTGTGTGTGTGTGTGTGTGTGTGTGTGTAATTAATGGGAATAAGTGTGTTTTATATTACCATACAGTATAACATATGATCATTCAACAAATCTCAAGTTACCTTAACTTCTCCTTTTGATACCTAGAAACATCTACATTAAATGAATTAGTGAAAAGTGAGTTAACATTCTAATGTGAATGATGATGATTTCTAATATTGTGTCTGGTTTCATCCATCAGATGTCTGTGATCTCACACTGGACCTAAACACAGTAAACAGATTCCTCTCTCTGTCTGAGGAGAACAGAAAGGTGACATGTAGGAGAGAGGAGCAGCCGTATCCTGATCACCCAGAGAGATTTGAGGTCTGGGAACAGGTGCTGTGTAGAGAGGGTCTGACTGGGCGCTGTTACTGGGAGGTAGAGTGGAGTGGGAGAGGGGCTGATATAGGAGTGGCATATAAAGGAATCAGCAGGAGAGGAAGGGGTAAGGACTGTGAGATTGGATGTAATGACAAGTCCTGGAGTCTGATCTGCTCTGACAACAGTTACTCTGCCTGTCACAATAATAAGTCCACTACCATAGACGTCCCCTCCTCCAGCCCCCACAGAGTAGGAGTGTATCTGGACTGGCCAGCCGGCACTCTGTCCTTCTACAGAGTCTCCTCTGACACACTGACCCACCTGAACACATTCCACTCCACATTCACTGAGCCCCTCTATCCAGGGTTTAGGGTTTATGTTGACTCCTCAGTGTCCCTGTAAATAATAACCATGGTAACACTGACACACACACACACACACACACACTGGACACACACTGGACACACACACACACACACCCACACACACACTCTGGACACACACACACACACTGGACAAACACACACTGGACACACACACACTGGACACACTCACACACACTAGACACACGCACACACACTGAACAAACACACACACTGGACACACACACTGGACATATGCAAACACATACACACACACACACACACTGAACACACACACACACACACTGAACACACACACTCGACACAAACACACTGGACACACACACACAGTGGACACACACAAACACACACACACACACACACTGGATAAATACACACACTGGACACACACACACACACACACACACACACACACACAAACACTGGACAAACACACACTGGACACACACACACACTGTACACACACAAACACTGAACACACACACACACTGAACACACACACACACACACACACTGGATAAATACACACACTGGACACACACACACACACACACACACACACAAACACTGGACAAACACACACTGGACACACACACACACTGTACACACACAAACACTGAACACACACACACACTGAACACAAACACACACACACACACTGGACACACACTGAACACACACACACACACTGGACACAAACACACTGGACACACACACACAGTGGACACACACAAACACACACACACTGGACACACACAATCACACACACACACACACACAATCACACACACACAGACACACACACACACACTGGACAAATACACACACTGGACACAAACACACACACATACACTATACACACACACACACACTGTACACACACACACTGGCCACACACACACACACTGGACACACACACACTGGACACACACACACACTGGACACACACACTGAACACACACACACTGGACACGCACACTGGACACACACAAACACACATACACACACTGGACACACACATGTAGGACAAACACACACACACACCGGACACACACACACACACACACATACACTGGACACACACACACACACACACACACACACACACTAGACACACACTGAACACACACACAGTAAACACCCACACACACACACACACACACTGGACACACACACAAACACACTGTACACACACACACACACACACACACCGGACAAACACACACTGGACACACACACACTGGACACACACACACACTGGACACACACACACTGGACACGCACACTGGACACACACAAACACACATACACACACTGGACACACACATGTAGGACAAACACACACACACACCGGACACACACACACACACATACACTGGACACACACACACACACACACACACACTAGACACACACTGAACACACACACAGTAAACACCCACACACACACATACACTGGACACACACACAAACACACTGTACACACACACACACACACACACACCGGACAAACACACACTGGACACACACACACTGGACACACACATACACTGAACAAACACACACTGGACACACACACACACTAGACACACACACACACTGTACACACACACACACACTGAACACACACACACTGGACACACACACTGGACACACACAAACACACACACACACACACACACACGCTGGACACACACACTGGACACACACACACAATGGACACACACAAACACACACACACACACACACACACACACTGGACACACACTGGACACACACACTGTACACACACACACTGGACACACACACACACACACACACACTGGACACACACACACAAACACACACATATACCGGACACACACACACACTGGACAAACACACACTGGACACACACACACTGGACACACACACACACTGGACACACTCACACTGGACACACACACACACACACACTAGACACACACACATTCACACACTGGACACACACACACAAACACACACATATACCGGACACACACACACACTGGACACACACACACTGGACAGACTCACACTGGACACACACACACACACTGGACACACACACACACACTGGACACACACACACTGGACACACACACGCAGGACAAACACACACACACACACACACACACACACACACACATATACTGGACACACACACACAAACACACTGGGGACACACACAAACACACACACACACACTAGACACACACACACACACTGAACACACACAGACACACACTAAACACCCACACACACACACACACACACTGGACACAAACACAAACACACTGAACACACACACACACACACACACACACAGACACACTAGACACACCCACTGCACACACACACTGGACACACACACACACTGAACACACACACACACACACACTGAACACACATACACACACACACACACACACTGAACACACACACACACACACACACACTGGACACACACACACACACACACTGGACATACACACACACATGCTGGACACACACACACACACACACATGCTGGACACACACACACACTGGACACATTTCCATGTGTTGTATTTTGATGAAAGGAAATCCCATATAGCCTACTGGACAGGACTTTGCTATGGCATCTTCTGTTTGGGTGTCTCAGGTCAGGTCTGAGCCATGATCAGAATGTGTCTCTGTGTCTATTTCCAGCCCTGCCATTTCTACCTGTCCTGATCTAGTGTTTCACCCCTGACCTCCTCACACCGTCTCACTGTCCATGTCTGCTTTTAGCTCCCACCTCTACTTCACTGTGTTATAATGGACCTTATGCTTGTAATGTCACCTCTGTAACCAGTTATCAAACATACTGACCTTTCTGACCCTATCCCATGGCCCTACTTTCTACAACTGAACATTTAAATTCCTCTATGAGTTTTGTTTCGTGTCCATTTACTTATCTATGTATTTGTTGTATATTGGGGTTGTGCTGCAGAGCATCATGGGGGTTTGTATGTGTTGAGATGATCACGTTCCAGATAAATGGTTGAACTGATTACTGTCTCCCGTCTCATCATTATTGAATTGTTATACAGACGTGGTTATGAAACCCACAAGACATAACAACAGATTGGTGATGAGTAAGTCTGAATCTACAGGAACTATTCTGTCTGGAAGAAGTGGGGTTTTACAACTGTTTAAAACTGTTATTTTCTGTGGTCCAGAAAAGGCTAATGTTAGCACAGTGTATTGCTAGCAGAGGCAAGTGCATAGTCTAGCTAGCTGTAATGACGCTCCAGGAGAGTGAGGATCCATTTGCAGTTTTATTACAATCTTGGTCGTACAAACAGGGTCAATCGCCAGCAGACACAACAGTAGGGATAAGGCAACTCGTAATCCAGGTACAGGCATAAGGTCAGGGCAGGCAGCAAGCTTACAACAATCAGTCCAGTAAAGAATATAGTCCAAGGCAGACAGCAAAGAATCAAGGAGGGAAAAACAGTCCAGAGTAAATCCACGGGTAGACAGACACAGGCGAAAACGCTCAGAAATGATCACCAGGGCTAACAAGACTTCGCAAAGAGAGAGAGTTAGAGAGCACCTAAATAGTCTACTGATGGGAGTCAGGTGCAACGGTAATCAGAGCCAGGTATGTGGGAAATGAAGTTCAGGGGTTTAATACTCAGGAGAGGGTTCCCTCTGGTGGTGAGCAGGAGGAACAGCGGGAGTCTCATTTGTGACAGAGCCCCCCTGCGAGCGGCTCCTGACGCGAAAAGGCGAACGACGCCGGGTCTTCCTCGAGGTCGGGGGCCGGTTTCTCCGGGTGCGTCCTATGGAACTCAGTCATGAGTGCGGGGTCGAGTATGTCCTCTGTATTAACCCAGGATCGCTCCTCCGGTCCGTACCCCTCCCAATCCACCAGATATTGGAGGAGCCTGCCCCGGCGTCTGGAATCGAGTAGATCTCGAACCTGATATGCCTCCTCGCCGTCCACCAAGATGGGTGGGGGCCCTGATCACTGGTCTGCTCCTCCTCCTCCGCTCTCGGACCACCAGCGGGTTTGAGAAGTGATACATGAAAAGTGGGAGAGATACGATAATTAGAGGGTAATGCCAAACGGAAGGAAACTGGTGTAATCTGTTTAACAATTTGGAAGGGACCTACATACCTGGGACTGAGTTTCTTGCAAGGAAGTCTGAGGCGTAGGTCTCGAGTGGATAGCCAGACCCATTGACCTGGAGTATATTCGGGATTGGGGCGACGGTGACGATTGGCCTGCAACTTCTGTCTCCTGACAGCACGTAGCAGGTGGGTGTGAGCCTGACTCCAGATGTCCTCGCTTCTCTGGAGCCAGTCGTTGACAGAGGGTACCTCGGTGGGTTCCCCTGACCATGGAAATAGGGGAGGTTGGAAGCCCATTACACATTGGAATGGAGTTAGACCGGTGGAGGGTTTCTGGAGTGAGTTCTGTGCATACTCCGCCCACATGAGGAATCGACTCCAGTCTGCTTGGTTCTGATGACAGTAGGATCTGAGAAACCGGGTGACTTCCTGATTGAGGCGTTCTATCTGACCATTAGATTGTGGGTGATATCCTGACGTGAGGCTAATGTTGATGTTGAGTTGTTGGAAGAATGCTGACCATACTCTGGATGTGAATTGGGGCCCCCGGTCCGACACGATGTCCTCAGGCAGGCCATAGAAGCGAAACACAAGGTTGCACATGAGTTCGGCTGTTTCCAATGCAGTAGGCAGTTTGGGAAGTGGAATCAACCGGCAGGCCTTGGAGAAGCGATCTATGACAGTGAGTATTGTGGTGTTCCCATTGGACTTGGGAAGATCGGTAATAAAGTCTATGGCAAGATGGGACCATGGTCGGTGGGGAACTGGCAGTGGTTGCAGTAGGCCCGATGGTAGTTGTCTGAGATGTTTGCTTGTGTTACAGGTGGTGCATTCGTTAATGAATTTTATTGTGTCTGCCCGCAAGGTTGGCCACCAAAAGCTGTTCTGAAGCAGGTGAACAGTGGCAGCGATTCCAGGATGACCGGAGCTGAGTACGGAGTGAACTTGCTGTAGCACTTTCTGACAGAGATCTTGAGGTACAAAAGTTTTGTTAGGGGGGCATTCGGGAGGAGGGGTCTTTTGTGAATTGGCCTGGGTGAGCTCTGTCATGATGTCCCACTGAATAGGGGGCCACGATTAATGACTCAGGAAGCAGGGTTTCCTTGGATTCAGTGGGAACTACACCGTCGTGTTGGCGTGACAATGCGTCTGCTTTGGTGTTCTTTGAACCGGGACGATAGGTAACGGTGAAGTCAAATCGTGTAAAGAAGAGAGCCCACCTCGCTTGTCTGGGATTCAGTCTCTTGGCAGATCGCAAGTATTCCAGATTCTTGTGGTCAGTTAGAATCACAAACGGGTGTTTAGCTCCCTCCAGCCAATGACGCCACTCCTCCATAGCTGCTTTCATGGCCAACAGTTCTCGGTTACCGACGTCGTAGTTCTGTTCGGCTGGACTAAGTTTGCGGGAGTAATAGGCGCACGGATAGAGCTTGAGTGGGGATCCGTGCCGCTGTGAGAGAATGGCTCCAATGCCCGTATTAGAAGCGTCCACCTCAACTGTAAACGGGATTTCAGGATTAGGGTGGTGGAGGATGGGGGCAGATGTGAAACGTGACTTGAGTTCTCGCGAAAGCCTCCTGTGCTGTAGTTGACCAGGTGAGGTGTGGTGCATTTCTCTTAGTCATAGAGGTTAAGGGAGAGGCTACCGAGCTGAAATTCCTGATGAAGCGTCGGTAGAAGTTAGCAAATCCCAAGAAGCGTTGTAACTCCTTTAAGGTTACTGGCAGTGGCCAGTCTAGAACGGCCTTGACCTTCTTCTCGTCCATGGCGACTCCTTCCTGGTTGATGATGTAGCCCAAGAAAGACGTGGAAGTCTGGTGAAATTCGCACTTCTCTGCTTTGGCGTATAAATGGTGATCAATGAGTCGTTGTAATACTGTTCTCACGTGTTGCACGTGTTCCTCATAGGTGTTGGAATAGACGAGAATGTCATCGATGTAAACAATTACCCAACGATTAAGCATGTCCCGAAAGACGTCATTGATAAACGACTGAAATACGGACGGACTATTGGACAGCCCGAAAGGCATAACCAAATACTCATAGTGCCCAGTGCTGGTAGAGAAGGCTGTCTTCCATTCATCACCGTCCCGGATGCGAATGAGATTGTAGGCGCTGCGGAGGTCCAGTTTGGAGAAGTACTTGGCTTTGCGGAGTTGTTCTAGGGCAGCTGGTACCAGCGGTAAAGGATATCGAAACTTGACGGTGATGTCGTTGAGACCCCGGTAGTCGATACAAGGGCGTAGGCCACCGTCTTTTTTTTTAACAAAGAAGAAGCCAGAGGCTGCAGGTGATGTCGACGTTCTAATGAACCCCTTCGAAAGTTCCTCCTCGATGTAGTTGTTCATGGCTTCTGATTCGGGTTGTGATAGAGGGAAGATTCGGCCCTTAGGTGGTGTTGTGCCTGGTAATAGTTCGATGGAACAGTCGCTTGATCGGTGGGGAGGGAGTTCCATCGCCTTGGTCTTGCTAAAAGCTTCGATGAGGTCAGAGTATTCAATGGGAAGAGTGGGGAAAAGGACCGGCTCGTCCTTTAGCGTGACGGTCTGAATGGAGAGTGAAGGGCTGCCAGTTAGGCAGTTGGAGTGACATGACGGGTCCCATTCGATGATACGACCCTCCCTCCATGAGATGAGGGGATTATGTTGACGTAGCCAGGGGAGTCCAAGAATAACCGGGTTATGAGGTGATGAGATGACGTAGAAACGAATTACCTCAGTGTGAAGGGTACCGGTCTGTAGTTGAAGGTCCACGGTGGTGTGCAGGACCCTCCCTCCGCCGAGAGGCCGTCCATCTAGCGCCTCCACTGCCAATTGAGAGTTACAGGAGATTAATGGGAGTTGTTGTTGTTGGGCAAACTCGTGAGACATAAAGTTCCCGGCTGCTCCTGAGTCTAATAGAGCTGATGTGGATATATGATTGCCCTCTAGAGATAATACTATAGGTACTTTGATGCAAGAACTGGAGTGATGTGCTTGAACACAAGGACTCACCGAAGAGGGATTACGAGGAGGTGGTCTTGTGGGGCAAAACGCCCTCAGATGGCCCGGTTGACCACAATAGAGGCAGAGATGTTGACGTATGCGGCGTTCTCGTTCTTCCGGAGTCAGGTGAGTATATCCGAGCTGCATGGGTTCAGTTTGAGACAGAGTGACCGGGTATTGTGTGCTGGTGGGTACCGTTCTGAGTGGACGACGTGAACGAATCAGATTGTCAATCTGAATGGTTAGTTCGATGAATTGATTCAGCGATCTCCCTTCATCTCGGCAGGCCAGTTCGGATTGCAACTCCAAGCTGAGTCCCTTGCGAAAGAGCAGTTTAAGTGTGCTCTCCACCCAGTCGGTTTGAGCTGCTAGAGTGCGAAATGTCAAAGCATATTCTGCTGCGGTATTCCTGCCCTGGCTCAACGCAAGTAGTCGGTCATCAGCTCTCATACCTCCCTCCGGGTGTTCAAATATTTCCCGGAAGCGTTGAAGAAAGGTACCAAACGATGGGAAAGCAGTGCCATCCTCTCTCCAAACCGCCGTCACCCACTCTAACGCCTTGTCAGTGAGGAGTGAGCATACCAAGGAAATCTTGCTGGCATCGGTGACATACATCGCTGGTTGTTGATCAATGAATAATGAACATTGCAGTAGAAATCCCTTACTTTTAGTTGGGTTGCCGTCGAATTTATCAGGGAGAGCCAGACGTGGGTTAACTGTGAGTGACGGTGGTGGAGAAGCGCCCACACTCGCGTTCGGTTGAGGAGGGGCTGGGTTCGTTAGCGACACCGGCAACCTCTGTAGCGTCCTGACGAGTTCCTCTGTTACTGTAGTTAAATGGGTTAGCTGCTGTTGATGAATGGCGAGTTGGTTAGCTTGAGTGGAGATCTCCGTGGACATCTGAACCAGAGCTGCTGGATCGTGTGTTGGCGAAGTCTTCTGTAATGACGCTCCAGGAGAGTGAGGATCCATTTGCAGTTTTATTACAATCTTGGTCGTACAAACAGGGTCAATCGCCAGCAGACACAACAGTAGGGATAAGGCAACTCGTAATCCAGGTACAGGCATAAGGTCAGGGCAGGCAGCAAGCTTACAACAATCAGTCCAGTAAAGAATATAGTCCAAGGCAGACAGCAAAGAATCAAGGAGGGAAAAACAGTCCAGAGTAAATCCACGGGTAGACAGACACAGGCGAAAACGCTCAGAAATGATCACCAGGGCTAACAAGACTTCGCAAAGAGAGAGAGTTAGAGAGCACCTAAATAGTCTACTGATGGGAGTCAGGTGCAACGGTAATCAGAGCCAGGTATGTGGGAAATGAAGTTCAGGGGTTTAATACTCAGGAGAGGGTTCCCTCTGGTGGTGAGCAGGAGGAACAGCGGGAGTCTCATTTGTGACACTAGCTAAGAGAGAGTTAACATCGTCATGGACGGCAGAAAAGGACTGGAGACGGACGTCGGAGCGGGAAAACAAAATGATTAAAAGGGAGGAACATACAGTGATTAAAGGAAAGGACATTTATTCAACTGTGAAGATGAACTTTGGAATAAAAAATTGCTAAATGAGCAAACTTAGGAGGAAACGTCAGTGAGTGAAGTGAATAAAGATCACATGACTGAGGAAAATATTGCTGTGGTTGAGGACAATATTGAAGTGAGTGACAATCAGGAGCTTATTGAGAAACGAAAAAATATTGGAATTGTTGGAAACATTGGACAATTTTGTGAAAGTATTGAGTAGTGGAGCTCATATACAGAACGGTTTGAATATTTTGTTCTTGTAAATGACATGGATGAGGACAACATTGTGCCTCCATGTTTTAGTGTAATGGGGCCAAAGACATTTAATTTACTAGGCAGCCTGCTACAGCCAGACAGAACAGGTAATAAGACGTATGGGGATATTGTGGAGATACTTAAAGGACATTTTTCACCAGAACCACTAGTTAATGCTGAAAGGTTCAGGTTCCACAGGAGACATCAGGAAGAGGGAGAATCAGTAACAATGTTTGCTGCTGCATTAAAGAAACTTCCAGAACACTGAGTTTAATGCTGTTCTAAATGACATCATTAGAGACAGACTAGTATGTGGGCTACGGAGTGAAGCTACACAAAAGAGACTGTTGACTGAAAGTCATCTGAATTTGGCAAAGGACATTGAAATCAGTGTGTCCATGGAACTAGCTGCTAAAGAGGCTCACCAGTTGAGTTCATCAGGAACTTAGTGGGTTCATCTAACAATCCTAATCATCATGGTATACCTTCCACCTAGAAAACATCATTTAATAGAAATCACAACTGCTCCTCTGTGTGATCTATGTAATCAAGGTGCCTTGGGCTCCTTTAATCCCTTTGGTCCCAGGAGGGGTTGGAGGGTGGGTTGGGGTGGTCCCAGGAGGGGTTGGAGGGTGGGTTGGGGTGGTCCCAGGAGGGGTTGGAGGGTGGGTTGGGGTGGTCCCAGGAGGGGTTGGAGGGTGGGTTGGGGTGGTCCCAGGAGGGGTTGGAGGGTGGGTTGGGGTGGTCCCAGGAGGGGTTGGAGGGTGGGTAGGGGTGGTCCCAGGAGGGGTTGGAGGGTGGGTTGGGGTGGTCCCAGGAGGGGTTGGAGGGTGTTTTGAGGTGGTCCCAGGAGGGGTTGGAGGGTGTGTTGGGGTGGTCCCAGGAGGGGTTGGAGGGTGGGTTGGGGTGGTCCCAGGAGGGGTTGGAGGGTGTGTTGGGGTGGTCCCAGGAGGGTTTGGAGGGTGGGTTGGGGTGGTCCCAGGAGGGGTTGGAGGGTGGGTTGGGGTGGTCCCAGGAGGGGTTGGAGGGTGGGTTGGGGTGGTCCCAGGAGGGGTTGGAGGGTGGGTAGGGGTGGTCCCAGGAGGGGTTGGAGGGTGGGTTGGGGTGGTCCCAGGAGGGGTTGGAGGGTGTGTTGGGGTGGTCCCAGGAGGGGTTGGAGGGTGTGTTGGGGTGGTCCCAGGAGGGGTTGGAGGGTGGGTTGGGGTGGTCCCAGGAGGGGTTGGAGGGTGTGTTGGGGTGGTCCCAGGAGGGGTTGGAGGGTGGGTTGGGGTGGTCCCAGGAGGGGTTGGAGCGTGGGTTGGGGGTGGTCCCAGGAGGGGTTGGAGGGTGGGTTGGGGTGGTCCCAGGAGGGGTTGGAGGGTGTGTTGGGGTGGTCCCAGGAGGGGTTGGAGGGTGGGTTGGGGTGGTCCCAGGAGGGGTTGGAGGGTGTGTTGGGGTGGTCCCAGGAGGGGTTGGAGGGTGGGTTGGGGTGGTCCCAGGAGGGGTTGGAGGGTGGGTTGGGGGTGGTCCCAGGAGGGGTTGGGGTGGTCCCAGGAGGGGTTGGAAGGTGGGTTGGGGTGGTCCCAGGAGGGGTTGGAGGGTGGGTTGGCGTGGTCCCAGGAGGGGTTGGAGGGTGGGTTGGGGTGGTCCCAGGAGGGGTTGGAGGGTGGGTTGGGGTGGTCCCAGGAGGGGTTGGAGGGTGGGTTGGGGTGGTCCCAGGAGGGTTGGAGGGTGGGTTGGGGTGGTCCCAGGAGGGTTGGAGGGTGGGTTGGGGTGGTCCCAGGAGGGGTTGGAGGGTGGGTTGGGGTGGTCCCAGGAGGGGTTGGAGGGTGGGTTGGGGTGGTCCCAGGAAGGGTTGGAGGGTGGGTTGGGGGTGGTCCCAGGAGGGTTGGAGGGTGGGTTGGGGTGGTCCCAGGAGGGGTTGGAGGGTGGGTTGGGGTGGTCCCAGGAGGGGTTGGAAGGTGGGTTGGGGTGGTCCCAGGAGGGGTTGGAGGGTGTGTTGGGGTGGTCCCAGGAGGGGTTGGAGGGTGGGTTGGGGTGGTCCCAGGAGGGTTGGAGGGTGGGTTGGGGTGGTCCCAGGAGGGGTTGGAGGGTGGGTTGGGGGTGGTCCTAGGAGGGGTTGGAGGGTGGGTTGGGGTGGTCCCAGGAGGGGTTGGAGGGTGGGTTGGGGTGGTCCCAGGAGGGGTTGGAGGGTGGGTTGGGGTGGTCCCAGGAGGGGTTGGAAGGTGGGTTGATGCAGCTGAGGTGGGTGATTGTATATGTGGTTTATTATAATTGTATTTATCTGCAGTAACTAGTTTCCATAATATACTGATGTATATTTTAACAGTATTCTGTCTCTAGCTGTATAACCATTCCTGCTGCTATTTGTTCTGATATATATTTTAACAGTATTGTGTCTCTAGCTGTATAACCATTCCTGCTGCTATTTGTTCTGATATATATTTTAACAGTATTGTGTCTCTAGCTGTATAACCATTCCTGCTGCTATTTGTTCTGATATATATTTTAACAGTATTGTGTTTCTAGCTGTATAACCATTCCTGCTGCTATTTGTTCTGATATATATTTTAACAGTATTGTGTTTCTAGCTGTATAACCATTCCTGCTGCTATTTGTTCTGATATATATTTTAACAGTATTGTGTTTCTAGCTGTATAACCATTCCTGCTGCTATTTGTTCTGATATATATTTTAACAGTATTGTGTTTCTAGCTGTATAACCATTCCTGCTGCTATTTGTTCTGATATATATTTCAACAGTATTGTGTCTCTAGCTGTATAACCATTCCTGCTGCTATTTGTTCTTGTCTGTGTTCCTTTCAAATAAATAAAATGTTGATCACAGAGTTTCAACTGAAAATCAGAGACCGGGAAATCAAGTCACAGATTTCCACTGTGGCAAGGTGGGACATCAGGTGTCGACATGCTGGTGGAAGGACATGGATTGTCCAGCCTGTGGTAAAAAGGGACATCAGGTTTCTACATGCTGGTGTAAGGACATGGATTGTCCAGTCTGTGGTAAAAAGGGCAACATCGGACAAGTCTCCAGAAACAAAAAGAGAACAGAGAAATCACAAAAACGGGAAACAAGAAACAGGCATTCCAACGAAAGACAAATAGACATGTTCACACTGTTGAGTAAAAGAACACTGAGGTGAGTGACTCATCGGACCAGGAAGTCACACTGAAAATCCTGACTTTTTCCTGGCGGGCCGCACGGCTACTATGTCTCCCCCTTGCTAGAGGGACAGCTGGTTAGTATGGAGATTAACACAGGGACAGCTGGTTAGTATGGAGATTAACACAGGGCCAGCTGGTTAGTATGGAGGTTAACACAGGGACAGCTGGTTAGTATGGAGATTAACACAGGGACAGCTGGTTAGTATGGAGATTAACACAGGGACAGCTGGTTAGTATGGAGATTGACACAGGGACAGCTGGTTAGTATGGAGGTTAACACAGGGACAGCTGGTTAGTATGGAGGTTAACACAGGGGCAGCTGGTGTGTATGGAGATTAACACAGGGGCAGCTGGTCAGTATGGAGATTAACACAGGGAAACTGGTTAGTATGGAGATTAACACAGGGATAGCTGGTTAGTATGGAGATTAACACAGGGACAGCTGGTTAGTATGGAGGTTAACACAGGGACAGCTGGTTAGTATGGAGATTAACACAGGGACAGCTGGTTAGTATGGAGATTAACACAGGGACAGCTGGTTAGTATGGAGGTTAACACAGGGACAGCTGGTTAGTATGGAGGTTAACACAGGGACAGCTGGTAGTATGGAGGTTAACACAGGGACAGCTGGTTAGTATGGAGATTAACACAGGGACAGCTGGTTAGTATGGAGATTAACACAGGGACAGCTGGTTAGTATGGAGGTTAACACAGGGACAGCTGGTTAGTATGGAGATTAACACAGGGACAGCTGGTTAGTATGGAGATTGACACAGGGACAGCTGGTTAGTATGGAGGTTAACACAGGGACAGCTGGTTAGTATGGAGGTTAACACAGGGACAGCTGGTTAGTATGGAGGTTAACACAGGGACAGCTGGTTAGTATGGAGATTAACACAGGGACAGCTGGTTAGTATGGAGGTTAACACAGGGGCAGCTGGTTAGTATGGAGGTTAACACAGGGACAGCTGGTTAGTATGGAGATTAACACAGGGACAGCTGGTTAGTATGGAGATTAACACAGGGACAGCTGGTTAGTATGGAGGTTAAAACAGGGACAGCTGGTTAGTATGGAGATTAACACAGGGACAGCTGGTTAGTATGGAGATTGACACAGGGACAGCTGGTTAGTATGGAGGTTAACACAGGGACAGCTGGTTAGTATGGAGGTTAACACAGGGACAGCTGGTTAGTATGGAGGTTAACACAGGGGCAGCTGGTGCATATGGAGATTAATACAGGGACAGCTGGTTAGTATGGAGATTAACACAGGGGCAGCTGGTTAGTATGGAGATTAACACAGGGGCAGCTGGTGCATATGGAGATTGACACAGGGGCAGCTGTATCTCTTGTGTCAGAATAAATACACTGAAACACCTTCCACTTCAACCAGCGCACCTCGTGTTAAAGACTTACACAGGTGAATCTGTCGCTGTGAGAGGCATCACTGATGTCACAGTTCAGGTAAACAGACAAACTGAAAAGCTGCCACTCTATGTTGTGAAAGGAGACTATGCATCACTACTGGGATGTTCATAGATGGAGAAAATCACACTGGACTGGCCATCAGTGCATACAATGACACATGGAGACACAGACCTACCTGCCATCTTAAAGAAACATGGAGAAGTCTTTAATGGACAGCTGGGTAGTATGAACAACATTACAGGGAAGCTTAGCATTAAGCCAGACAGCAAACCAACGTTTCTGAAAGCAGGACCTGTACATTATGCTATCAGACCAAAAGTCAAGGCTGACTTGGAGGCTTTAGTCAACAACCAAGTACTGGAGCCGGTCAGCATGAGTGAATGCATGAGCAACACCCATCTACCAGTCCTTAACACTAGAACCACCTGTTCTTTCAGCATATAAGAACCCGCTAGAGAAAGTTACCAGGCGTCCACTTTAGCATATGCATCAGATGCATATCAACCAGCAAGGTGCAAGGTGTGCAAACATGGTTTGTTAAATAAACGCTTGATAAATAGTGCATCATATATTGTAAAGGATTAATTTCATGAAGAAATATTTGTGGAAATATATCAATAAAAAAATAACAACAATAGTTCATTCTACAAAAAAGGCCTATAGCCTATTTCTGTTTCCCTTACAATAAAAACATTACAGTGTAAACCATTTAATCAACTTTATTTGTAGATTCAATTAGTAATAGAGTTAATAAAGCCGATTTACAGTTTATTTTGACAAAGTACAAATGAAAAAAGTATTATAATAATAATATACCCAGCCAGGTGTTCAGGTGAAATTATTTGCTGTATTCCTAAACAAAAGCACCAGTGCATGAACAATTGTAAAGGATGAATTGCATAAATACATTTTTGTGGAAATAGATTCATGACAAGATGTAAAAACAATAATGTGTTGATTGTATCAGACACTGTACCGCGCCTTTACACATGAATCAATCACGTCTTCTCTTTATGCTTTGGATCCACAAACAAATCAAATCGGTTGCCCTGTACACAGTTTTCATGGGCCTTGTTCGGTGTGCACCTGCCGACTTGACATTGTGTATTTTTCCCCAGTGGGAGCTGTGGTTCTTGGGGAAGAGGGAGAACAGGACCTGCTGTCTTGGCATTGTGTATTTTTCCCCAGTGGGAGCTGTGGTTCTTGGGGAAGAGGGAGAGCAGGACCTGCTGTCTTGACATTGTGTATTTTTCCCCAGTGGGAGCTGTGGTGCTTGGGGAAGAGGGAGAGCAGGACCTGCTGTCTTGACATTGTGTCTTTTTCCCCAGTGGGAGCTGTGGTGCTTGGGGAAGAGGGAGAGCAGGACCTGCTGATTTGACATTGTGTCTTTTTTTTTTGGCTCCACGTGTCTAAAAACCACAGTCTCAGACAGTCGCTCACTCGGCTGGTCTGGTTTAATCTTTCCCCAGATATGGAAAGACACTGAGTAAGTTGGTTTCAACATCCGCTGCTAACCAAAACAGAAGTCACATGCATCATTATCAGTTTCTATCTGGTTTCTATTGGCCATTCATCCATTGACGACAGAATATTATGTTACTCGTTGTTGCTTAGTAACCAGAGCAATGCTGGCACTAGAGTGGTCATGTGCTAAATGAATGAACAGCAGGGATGTTGGTGAAAAAAGTGATATTTGGAAATAGAGCTTCACCTCTTGAATTTGGAGAGTTATTTGATAAAGGTAAGTGTCATAGAAACTGCAGAATATGCTCTTTCAGATACAGCACTATATAGAAACACAATGTTTTACCTGCATGTGACTCTGAAGGAGGATTTGATAAAGAGATGCTCCTTTCCCTGCATCTGTCAATTACAAGATGCGTCCATCTCTTCATGTACAATTTGACAACTGATAATATTGTCACTCATCAGATTATTGTCAATGTAATCTGGTCTATAGGCTAACTCTTATCATGTGTGAAATGAGTTGAGGTATAGTTCAGGTGTAGTTTTGATGGGCCGGCTGTGAGGCTGACTGGCATCAGTTTGTTTCCCGCTCATCAACTTGGATAGATTCAAGGATATGTTTTGCATTATTCTAAAGGCCTACTGCAACATGTAGCATGTTTTCATTTCCCACAATACATTTCATTAGTAATAGAGTTATAGTAAATAAAACAGACCTGTAACAGTTTATTTTTACAAAGTTAAACATAAAAGAGAAATGTATCAACCCACAAGGCGTGTGGTCAAATGATTTGCTGCTGATAAACAGGCATAACACAAACTCATCATTACACTATTGTTCTGAATGAATTCAACATCTGCACCCTCCTTATCATTCAGTTAGGCCTAATTTAAAATCAGTTGTGAAGTAAGGTGCACAACTATCGCCCATTCATTCATTTGTCATTTATTCAGTGAGGAAAGAGAGACTCATTAGTGGCACATTGTCTTGGCAGATTAAGTTGGGAATAGGTGTGAAAACAACGGGTAACAAGGCATAGAATACTTTTCTGTTTGTGATTAAAAAATTCTGACAAATGAGCAGTGTAAAATACAAACAGAGGAAAAGTCAGGGAGCAGGACATTTTATTTGGGGTCTGATTCTAGTGTTAAAAGGCAATTTCTCCACTTTTCAACCTCATATCCATCCTTCCAGTTGAAGCTCGCATCTGCTACAAGACCATGGTGCTTGCCTACGGAGCTGTGAGGGAAACGGCACCTCCGTACCTTCAGGCTCTGATCAGTCCCTACACCCAAACGAGGGCATTGCGTTCATCCACCTCTGGCCTGCTGGCCCCCCTACCTCTGCGGAAGCACAGTTCCCGCTCAGCCCAGTCAAAACTGTTCGCTGCTCTGGCATCCCAATGGTGGAACAAGCTCCCTCACGACGCCAGGACAGCGGAGTCACTCACCACCTTCCGGAGACATTTGAAACCCCACCTCTTTAAGGAATACCTGGGATAGGATAAAGTAATCCTTCTACCCCCCTTTACCCCACCCCAAATAAAAAAAAAAAAAAAAAAAACATATTGTAAAGTGGTTGTCCCACTGGCTATAAGGTGAATGCACCAATTTGTAAGTGGCTCTGGATAAGAGCGTCTGCTAAATGACGTACATGTAAAACATACAACAGTCGGACCCAGGAAATTAAGTTTGCACCAAAGCCACATGTTCCCAGCACAGAGAATAAATATTCCCATTCTACCCTGTCAAATGCCTTCTCCGCATCTAAAGAGGTAACTACTTCAGCCTGACATTAAGCAGACGTCTAACGTTAGAAAAGGAGTGGAGAGCCTTAATAAACCGTCTGATCGATATGATGTCTGTCATAGTGGACTCTATTGGAGAGGCAAGCAATTTCACTAATATTTTAACATCTGCATTTAAAAGTGAGATTGGTCTGTATGAGCCACACTCAGACGCATCTTGGCCGGGTTTAAAAAAAAAGTGTGATCGACGCCTCTGTGTGGGTTTGGGGTAAAACACCCTGGTCGAGGGCATTTTCAAAAATTTCAAGCAGGAGTGGGGCCAGTTTGGCAGAAAACATATTGTAGAATTCAATTGGGTAGCCATCTGGGCCAGGGGATTTCCCACTTTGCATTGCAGTAATTGAATTAATAATCTCCCCTAACTGCAAAGGTTGATCAATTTCCTCTCTCTGTACTAATGGTAGGAGTTTCCAAGTTGTCAAGAAAATCATTCATAATTGAATTGTCTTCAGGTGATTCTGACGTGTAAAGATCTGAATAAAATTTTTTGAAAGTATTATTGATTTCAGTGGGACTAACTGTTAAGACACCCGAGGTGTTGTGAATTTGAGGGATCAGTTGCGAGGCAGATTTGCACTTGAGTTGATGAGCTAGAAGTCGACCAGCCTTTTCTCCATGTTCGTGAACAAAACTGTGTGCGCAGAGTAGCTGCTGCTCAGCCTGATCCGTGGATAGTAAATTGTACTGAGATTGAAGACTCAGCCTTTCTTTGGAGAGTTCTGGTGATGGAGAGGCGGAGCATTGTTGGTCTAATTCCAGAATTGCGTCGATCAGCTGTTGTTTAATTTTCTGTTGTTTATTGAGAAGAGAGGAATAGGAAATTATTTCCCCTCTAAGAACAACTTTAAGTGTTTCCCAAAGTGTAGATGGAGAGATCGATTCTGTTTCATTTGTCTCAATAAAGACATCAATTGCATTCGATAGAATGGTGCAGAATGACTTGTTTGAAAGTAAAGATGAGTTAAGTCTCCATGGTGGGCGATCTGTATAGTTCAATGAGAATGAGAGGTGGAGCGACAGAGGAGCGAAGTCACTAATAACAATGGCAGAGTAGTGTACTTTCTTAACAGAGGGGAGAAGGGCTTTAACTACGAAAAAAGTAGTCTATTCTAGAATAGGAGTGGTGCACATGAAAAGAAAGAACATTCTTTGTTACTGGGAAAAAGGAATCTCCATGGATCTACACATCCCACCTGGCTCATAAATGCAGACAAAGTGCTGCTGGACATTTTTGAGGGAGATAATGATCTAGGGTTTGAGCGGTCCAAGACTGGGTGGATCACACAATTCAAGTCGCCTCCAAAGATTAAATAGTGTGAGTTGAGATTGGGCAGCAAAGACATACATTTGTCAATAAACTCAACATAATCCCAATTGGGAGCAAACACATTTACAAGCAAAACAGAGGTGTGAAAGACAGAACCAGATACCATAACAAAACGCCTCTGTGGATCTGATATTATATCAGCAGCGGTAAATTGTACTTTCTTATGAATAAGTATTGCTGTTCCCCTTGCCTCAGCATTTAATTTTCAATGGAATATTTGTCCTACCCAAGCTTTACGGAGCCTACCATGATCTGCTGTACACAGATGTGTTTTTTGTAAGAATGCTATATCAGTTTTTAAATTCTTAAGATCAGCGAATACTCTAGCCCGTTTAACCGGGCCATTCATTGCCTTGACGACAGCTTGTAAACCTAATAGCTGACCCCCCAACTCCCAAACCAATATCTGAATTATAGCTGGAATAGAGATGAAAACCCTGTATAAGTCCACCAATCATATCCTGTGACAAAAGAAAAAGCATGTACCGAAAAGTTAGACAGAACACTGTTGAAGTAGAATATGTAACAATCAACTGGTTAATGAAGGCAAACACCCCCCACCCCCCTGCATAAACCCCTCAAAATAACACAACAAAATAAACCCAGTAACAATAAACCCATCTGTCACTTAACTTACCCTACACACGAGGGCTCCCAATTATTAACATCATTATTTACAACACCAGTTTTAAATTGTTTAAACTCAAATATTAACAGTGTCACTCAATAGTCGATCAGTTATATCCTCCATTAGCGTTAACAAACGCAAATAGCCAAATAAAATGTTTCTGTTAGTCAAGACTTCGCCCATGGGTTGTGTTAGGGGCACGTTCCACGCCACGCTCCTGCAGCCGCACTGCGCAACTGTGTCCACAACCACAAGGAGTAAAATAGGATACTCAGGCGCAGCGCGACCACAAAGACCACGGCAGGGAACGCACCCCACAAAACACCAAAATATTCCAACGTCCATGAACCTCTGTAGAGGCGAAAGCTAAATATATCCAAACACCCACTCAATCAAACAAAGGCATTACAGTCACATTACGCAAACAAGAAAGTAACCTGAGTCAAACCCTAAGATTGTAGCATTAGTAAATAGTCTTTAGAGAGGTAACGTTAAATGACTAGCTAATGGCAGCTTAAGTTAGTTCAGACAAAAACAAACTCACGTTGGATATTTAACTTGTGTTACTAGTAGCAGCTAAGCTAGTCAGCCCGCCAATATTACTTCCATGGATACATTCAGTTGATTCTGTATGTAGGTAGTTGTCCATATGTCAAGCTATATCTCAGCCAGCTAGACGCTAGAAATGCTGGAGAAGAGCTAAATTCACTGCCACATTCAAATAGCCAAGTCAGTCCTTCAGCGTAGCAAACCATGTTAGCAAGTCAGCCCAATGTTACTGTTTTCTGAACACTTCTCAGCCAAGTATAGACGTAATAAAGATATCCCTGGGTGCTCGTGGAGTTAAGCATTCATCTTGTTGCCGTGTGAAAATACATTTTAAAAAAGTGGTGTTAGCTAGCCAGCCAGATAGTTAACAGTCAAGTGTGCCAGCTCCCGCTAGCCAGCAAATTTGATTGCGATGTATTAGCTAACGTTGCCACTAATCTGTCACATAAAACTAAATAAAATAAAGATGTAATCGGGTGCTCCCGGAATGAGAAAAACAAACAAACACTGCTTTCATGTGAAAAGTAATATCCAAGTGGATGTCATGAAAGTCAGTCCGTTGCCAGCTAGCAAAGTAGCCAGCCACATATTCCTCCCGCCATGGCTAGCCAGCTGGGCCGCTTCCTTTACTCTATGCGCCGGACATAGAATGCTTTAGCCTCGGCCAGTGGGTCAAAAATTAGGCTCTCTCCCTCATAAAGACACGAAGACGGGTAGGGTGTAGGAGCTGAAAAGTTATCCCCTTCTTATAGAGACAGGTTTTGATGTCCTTGAATTCAGCTATTTTCTTCACTGAGATTGGCACTCAGGTCCAGGTGGAATCGTAATCTTGGCCATGGATTTTTGGTTGATGCTCCCTCACCCAGCGCACTGCACTTTCCCTGTCTTGGTAATGATGAAAGCGGGCTATGATCGCCCCTAGGCCGCTCCCCTAAGTTGGGTTTGGGGGTGAGGGATCTGTGCGCTCGGTCGAGCGCCGGCGGCATATCAAAGACACCCATCACTTCCACCAGCATGTCGGAGACACATTTCACAGGGTTGACTCCAGTCTCAATTCCCTCCATGACGCCAACGATCCGGATGTTTTCCCCTCCTGGTATAATTCTCCAACGAATCTACCTTGGAAAGTAGAGCTGTGTTGGCCGTTTTCATATGAGATACAGCTGCCTCTAGCTCGGCAATCCGCTCGGTGTTGTCAGTGCAGAAACCTTCTAGTGTAGTAAGGCGCCGCCCAAACGTGTTGACTGTTTCTCGAAAGGCGTCAATGGAAGTTTGGAGAGGTGCCAGTGAAGTGCAGATGAGAGAAGCCATATCCTCTTTTAGGCTACTTCTTTGTTTAGCTAGTTCAGCTACAAGCTGGTCATAGACAAGGCCTCCGACTCTGCAGCAGGGCTTTGCCGCTGCAGCCACTTTCTGTGTTCGAGTAGTTGGTTGGTTCGGCCTTCGACGATGTGTTAGTCGTAGCAGTTCTCTTCAGGTTGGTCTTGCTCATGGTACCATGAAAAGTGATTAAAATAATATAACCAACTGATACATCCACATAACTAACAGCGGCGTGTAAAAAAACAACAATGTTAAAATTAAAGTTTAATTGGGGACCTCTCAAACACGTCTTCTCACATCGCCCGACCGGAAGTCAACCAAAACATACTATAGTCCTTTTCCAGGTTAAGACCTCTGGGGACTAAAGTCTCTAAAACATACTATAGTCCTTTTCCAGGTTAAGACCTCTGGGGACTAAAGTCTCTAAAACATACTATAGTCCTTTTCCAGGTTAAGACCTCTGGGGACTAAAGTCTCTAAAACATACTATAGTCCTTTTCCAGGTTAAAACCTCTGGGGACTAAAGTCTCTAAAACATACTATAGTCCTTTTCCAGGTTAAGACCTCTGGGGACTAAAGTCTCTAAAACATACTATAGTCCTTTTCCAGGTTAAGACCTCTGGGGACTAAAGTCTCTAAAACATACTATAGTCCTTTTCCAGGTTAAGACCTCTGGGGACTAAAGTCTCTAAAACATACTATAGTCCTTTTCCAGGTTAAGACCTCTGGGGACTAAAGTCTCTAAAACATACTATAGTCCTTTTCCAGGTTAAGACCTCTGGGGACTAAAGTCTCTAAAACATACTATAGTCCTTTTCCAGGTTAAGACCTCTGGGGACTAAAGTCTCTAAGACATACTATAGTCCTTTTCCAGGTTAAGACCTCTGGGGACTAAAGTCTCTAATAAAAAGCATGAGCTGGCGCACCCCCAGAGAACATTATTTAGTGTAGAGGTGCTGACTAACGGAGAATAAACTGGAAGATATAAAAATATATAGAGAGTCTCACACTCTGTATATCAACTGATGTCATGAATGATTGAACCAGGTTATGTAGACAAATGCAATTAGTGCAACCAATGACTATAGTGAGGGGTGTGTCAACTGTGGGACCTTATATAGACAGGTGCCTTTCCAAATCATGTCCAATCAGTTGAATTTACCAAAGATGGACTCCAATGAAGTTGTAGAAACATCTCAGGGATGATCAATGGAAACAGGATGCACCTGGGCTCAATTTCGTGTCATAACAAAGGGTCTGAATACTTATGTACATACATTTTTTTCATTTTGAATTTTTATACATTTGCAAACATTTCTATAAACCTGTTTTTCGCTTTGTCATTATGGGGTATTGTGTGTAGATTGATGAGGACATTGTTTTATTTAATCCATTTTATAATAAGGCCGTAACGTAACAAAATGTGGAAAAAGTCAAGGGGTCACCTTTTTTCCATGTTAAATGTCAATAATAATATGAATAATAATATAATGTGTCACTGTTTGTTAAGGTAGTTAGACAGTGCAGCAACACAAGGCCATGTCCCATGCCTCTAACATATTTAGACAGTGCAGCAACACAAGGCCATGTCCCATGTCTCTAACATATTTTTTATTAATTAAAAGTAGTCTATTTGTTGTCTTTCAATCTGTTATTTTGTAAACATGATAAAGGATCATTGTTGCATCCTAAGATGCTGGGTTCTTTTAATGAAGACTCCGAAGCGTACTTATAATAAACTGAACAGATTTATTTCATGTTCTCCTTAACACATTCCAGTGGACCACTCTCTACAGCGTCTTCAGCCCAACCAATACATCATTAAACGTTTTACCGCCCTTGCATCTCGTAATCCAATCACTTCAATGCAAGAATGGAAAACCCAATGTCATTTGTTAATTCAAATAAACTCCTGCATACAAATCCCATTGGCTATTTGCAACCATTTTAAATCTAAACTCGTTAACACATAATACATTTCTCAATACACCACACTCCTCCCCAGGAAATTCTCACTTCCTCTGAAAACATCCTCGATGAACATCATGAGTTTTCCAAAACAGTCTTTCACTTCTCAACTCATATCCAACCTGTTTCCAGATCCAATCGGTCCGGAGGCCTTCTGACCCTTTTTGGCCTCTCATGATGCTCTGGACCCTCAGGCTCACGGCCTGGAACCATCTGTGTGTCTGTATTGGTGCCCGTCCCAGTGGTAGTGTCCAAGTCCCAATCAGAGATGTTCCACTCTGACACATTCAGCTCTTCTCTTTCATTGGGTTGCATCATCATTTGATCCACATGCTTCTTACACAGTTTTTCCCTCAGTCTGCACTAAGTAGGTTATAGGACCAAGTAGCCTTTTCACAACCCCGGGTCTCCATTTCTCTCTCTCTCTCCTCCCCGGTAATCTGGGACAAGCAGTGTTTGTTCCGACTGTAAAAAACGAAGCCTCTTGCCCAACCCCTTGTCCTGTATCTTAGACTGCATGTCAGCTGAAAAGCTGGGTTTAACCAGTAATAACCTTGTATGTCTGAGTCTAACCTGGGCCATCTCCTTACCATGTCTTCTATGTCTGAGTCTAACCTGGGCCATCTCCTTACCATGTCTTCTATGTCTGAGTCTAACCTGGGCCATCTCCTTACCATGTCTTCTATGTCTGAGTCTAACCTGGGCCATCTCCTTACCATGTCTTCTATGTCTGAGTCTAACCTGGGCCATCTCCTTACCATGTCTTCTATGTCTGAGTCTAACCTGGGCCATCTCCTTACCATGTCTTCTATGTCTGAGTCTAACCTGGGCCATCTCCTTACCATGTCTTCTATGTCTGAGTCTAACCTGGGCCATCTCCTTACCATGTCTTCTATGTCTGAGTCTAACCTGGGCCATCTCCTTACCATGTCTTCTATGTCTGAGTCTATCCTTGGCCATCTCCTTACCATGTCTTCTATGTCTGAGTCTAACCTGGGCCATCTCCTTACCATGTCTTCTATGTCTGAGTCTAACCTGGGCCATCTCCTTACCATGTCTTCTCTGTCTGAGTCTAACCTGGGCCATCTCCTTACCATGTCTTCTCTGTCTGAGTCTAACCTGGGCCACTAAAAGTGTCTCCTTGCCAGAGCTTCAAATGACACTGGATAGTTTGGATTGCTCTGAAATGGGAAGTACATCTACAAATGCCACTGGATAGTTTGGATTGCTCTGAAATGGGAAGTACATCTACAAATGACACTGGATAGTTTGGATTGCTCTGAAATGGGAAGTACATCTACAAATGACACTGGATAGTTTGGATTGCTCTGAAATGGGAAGTACATCTACAAATGCCACTGGATAGTTTGGATTGCTCTGAAATGGGAAGTACATCTACAAATACCACTGGATAGTTTGGATTGCTCTGAAATGGGAAGTACATCTACAAATGACACTGGATAGTTTGGATTGCTCTGAAATGGGAAGTACATCTACAAATGACACTGGATAGTTTGGATTGCTCTGAAATGGGAAGTTCATCTACAAATGCCACTGGATAGTTTGGATTGCTCTGAAATGGGAAGTACATCTACAAATGACCCTGGATAGTTTGGATTGCTCTGAAATGGGAAGTACATCTACAAATACCACTGGATAGTTTGGATTGCTCTGTAACCCCCACCCCCTCATGGGAAGCCTTGATAACCCATCTGCATTAGCATGCAGCTGAGAGGACTTGTATTGTATGTCATACTGATATGCAGCTGAGAGGAATTGTATTGTATGTCATACTGATATGCAGCTGAGAGGACTTGTATTGTATGTCATTCTGATATGCTGCTGAGAGGACTTTTATTGTATGTCATTCTGATATGGAGCTGAGAGGACTTGTATTGTATGTCATTCTGATATGCTGCTGAGAGGACTTGTATTGTATGTCATACTGATATGCAGCTGAGAGGCCTTGTATTGTATGTCATACTGATATGCTGCTGAGAGGTCTTGTATTGTATGTCATACTGATATGCTGCTGAGAGGTCTTGTATTGTATGTCATACTGATATGCTGCTAGTATTAACGCCCTCCTCTGGAGTCGGGCTCCTGCTGGAGCTGGGTCGTCTGTTGTTGGTCCTAGTATTTTAACAAGAGGCTGATGGTCTGTCAATGTAAACTTACCACCATATCGGTAGTCATGGAACTTCATTACCCCAAATATGATCCCTAGGGCCTCCTCCTCTATTGGGGCATACTTCACCTCTGTCTTCTCTATTGGGGCATACTTCAGCTCTGTCTTCTCTATTGGGGCATACTTCACCTCTGTCTTCTCTATTGGGGCATACTTCAGCTCTGTCTTCTCTATTGGGGCATACTTCACCTCTGTCTTCTCTATTGGGGCATACTTCACCTCTGTCTTCTCTATTTGGGCATACTTCACCTCTGTCTTCTCTATTTGGGCATACTTCACCTCTGTCTTCTCTATTGGGGCATACTTCACCTCTGACTTCTCTATTGGGGCATACTTCACCTCTGTCTTCTCTATTGGGGCATACTTCACCTCTGTCTTCTCTATTTGGGCATACTTCACCTCTGTCTTCTCTATTTGAGTGTGGGTGAAGCATATGCAATAGGCCTCTCACTACCGTGGGGCATTGTATGTGAGATGACAGCACCCACCCCATATGGTGAGGCATCACAAGCCAATATTACTGGCATGTGAGGGTCGTAGTGCACTAACACTGAGGAGGAAGACAGCTGCGTCTTCGTTGTTTCAAATGCCTGCTGACATTGTTCTGACCCCACCCAAGGTCTATCTTTCTGGAAGAGCTCTGTCACAGGTTTGATGAGAGTAGAGAGATTCTCCATAAACTTCCCGTTTTACTCTTAACCCAGGCTCTTGCAGTCTCTGTAACACTGCTGCTTCTACGTTCTGGAAGTGGTCCTCTGCCGATTTCCCTGTGATGAGAATGTGATCCAGAAAGCCCCCAACCCCAGTTCAACCCTGTAAGACCTGGTCCATAATACGTTGGAATATAGCTGGAGCGCTTGATACTCCATAAGGCAGTCTATTCATCTGGTAGAAACCCTTGTTTATAGTCAGGAAATGCTTTGACTCTTGGTCTACCTCCACTTGCTGGTAGTTCCTGTGTAAGCTCTAACTTTGTGAACTGTTTACCTCCCGGCTAGAGTAGCAAACAAGTCCTGGGTCTTTGGTAAGGGGTACTGGTCCACATCCACCCATGCATTTACAGTCACCTTGTAATCATGACATATTCTGACACCCCCGTTTTGTCTTTGGAAGGCAAACTATAGGTGCTGCCCATTCACTATATTCTAATGGTGTGATCCCTCCTTGTTTTTCTATCTCTGTAAGCTGTTTGTCTACTGCCTCTCTGAGTGCATAAGGTCTAGCCTTACAAAACATTGGAACAGCTTTCTCTGACGCTTGAATGTTGGCTTTAACTCCCTTTACCACACCCATTTCACCACTAAACACCTTTAACTCCCTTTACCACACCCATTTCACCACTAAACCCCTTTAACTCCCTTTACCCCACCCATTTCACCACTAAACCCCTTTAACTCCCTTTACCACACACATTTCACCACTAAACACCTCAGCATATTTACCGCACAGCTGTGCAACTGGGTCTGACACATGGTTCACTCTTGACCAATATAATTTTAGGTGCTGAATCCAGTTTCTCCCCATTATCGTAGGACCCCTTCCCTATTGACACTAATAGGGGTAGTGGTAACACCTGAGCACCACATTTCACTTTAACCTCCAGCTTTCCCAATAACTGAATAGGCTGAGCTGAGTAAGTTCTCAAAACAACATCACATGGTTGCAGTTTATGCTTCTTAAATATGCTGTTGTGCAGCTTCGCTGAGATAAAACATGATGTGATACTCTCAACTTCTCTTTTAACAGAACCGAGAAGTTTCCGAGAGGAGACTGTTGGGAAGAGCTATAGGAGAACAGGTTAATTGTAATGGCTGGAATGGAATAAATAAATGATGCGTTAAATACCATTCCATTATTCCATTCCAGTCTTTACAATGAGCCCGTCCTCCTATAGCTCCTCCACCAGCCTCCTCTGGTGTGTACGTGCCAGTATGCTGGTGTCCATGTTGCTGTGGAGGTAAATTATATACAGTATATATAAAAAAAACTAATGCAGCCATTTTTATATCAATATCAAATAATTTAAGCGTAACAATGAAGTACCTTACTTGGTTTGAATAAAAATTGTTTTAAAAAATAGCTTCTCTTAGCAAAGAGCAATTTGTCAAGCAAGTATTTTGCTAGGACTGTCTGGGAGTGGTCTGAGTGGGAAGGGGAAAACTGAAAACGAATTGTTATTGGCTATTGGCTATTAACTCCATCCCACCAAAACACACTGATTTTTCAGGAGGCCTTTTCAAACAGCTTTTACACTAAAAGGGCAATATCATGATTTTCACAATTTCACAGTATTATTCCAACCTCAGCTTGAAATATGTATAAAAAAAACAGGAAAATCACATTTTTGACAGCACTGGTCCTTTAAGGAAACAATTCTGAACAAAACACATTTTAAATGAAAAGTAGAGACTTGTCATAAACCATTAGGCTCCATCTCTGTTAAGAGTTGGGCTGTTTGGACCCTTCATAGCCTTGAGTTTTCACTCTCCACCCCTCTCTCTCCTCCTCCTCCCCCTGTCTCCACCCCTCTCTCTCCTCCTCCTCCCCCTGTCTCCACCCCTCTCTCTCCTCCTCCTCCCCCTGTCTCCACCCCTCTCTCTCCTCCTCCTCCCCTGTCTCCACCCCTCTCTCTCCTCCTCCTCCCCCTGTCTCCACCCCTCTCTCTCCTCCTCCCCCCCCTGTCTCCATCCCTCTCTCTCCTCCTCCTCCCCCTGTCTCCACCCCTCTCTCTCCTCCTCCTCCCCCTGTCTCCATCCCTCTCTCTCTTCCTCCTCCCCCTGTCTCCACCCCTCTCTCTCCTCCTCCTCCCCCTGTCTCCATCCCTCTCTCTCCTCCTCCTCCCCCTGTCTCCACCCCTCTCTCTCCAACTCCTCCCCCTGTCTCCACCCCTCTCTCTCCTCCTCCTCCCCCTGTCTCCACCCCTCTCTCTCTCCTCCTCCCCCTGTCTCCATCCCTCTCTCTCCTCCTCCTCCCCCTGTCTCCACCCCACTCTCTCCTCCTCCTCCCCCTGTCTCCACCCCCTCTCTCTCCTCCTCCTCCCCCTGTCTCCACCCCCTCTCTCTCGCCTCCTCCCCCTGTCTCCCATCCCTCTCTCTCCTCCTCCTTCCCCTGTCTCCACCCCTCTCTCTCCTCCTCCTCCCCCTGTCTCCACCCCTCTCTCTCCTCCTCCTCCCCCTGTCTCCATCCCTCCCTCTCCTCCTCCTCCCCCCTGTCTCCACCCCTCTCTCTCCTCCTCCTCCTCCCCCTGTCTCCACCCCTCTCTCTCCTCCTCCTCCCCTGTCTCCATCCCTCTCTCCTCCTCCTCCCCCTGTCTCCACCCCTCTCTCTCCTCCTCCTCCCCCTGTCTCCACCCCCCTCTCTCCTCCTCCTCCCCCTGTGAACATCTCTTTTTCATTTGTTGGAATGTCTCTGGACAATCCATGTTCTTACACCAGCATGTAGATACTTGATGTCCCACCTTGCCACATGTGACTTGATTTCCCTGTCTCTGATTTTCAGTTGAAACTCTGTACACTTTTCCTTTTTTTGTGATCAACTTTTTATTTATTTTAATGGAACACAGACAAGAACAAATAGCAGCAGGAATGGTTATACAGCTAGAAACACAATACTGTTAAAATATACATCAGTATATTATGGAAACTAGTTATACAGCCAGTAATAACAGTTTGGGGGAACAAGGTATGAGGATACCTCTTTCCAAAACATGTCCCCTGGTCACTCCCAGTACATATGATTAAAGGAGCCCAAGGCACCTTGATTACATAGATCACACAGAGGAGCGAGTTGTGATCTGATTTTCATTAAATTATGTTTTCTAGGTGGAAGGTATACCCTGTGTATGAAATTAAAATGTATCAGCTGATGATTAGGATTGTTAGATGAACCCACTAAGTTCCTGATGAACTCAACTGGTGAGCCTCTTTAGCAGCTAGTTCCATGGACACACTGATTTCAATGTCCTTTGCCAAGGTCAGATGACTTTCAGTCAACAGTCTCTTTTGTGTAGCTTCACTCCGTAGCCCACATACTAGTCTGTCTCTAATGATGACATTTAGAACAGCATTAAACTCAGTGTTCTGATAGTTTCTTTAATGCAGCAGCAAACATTGTTACTGATTCTCCCTCTTCCTGATGTCTCCTGTGGAACCTGAACCGTTCAGCATTAATTAGTGGTTCTGGTGAAAAATGTCCTTTAAGTATCTCCACAATAACCCCATACGTCTTATTACCTGTTCTGTCTGGCTGTAACAGGCTGCCTAGTAAATTAAATGTCTTTGGCCCCATTACACTAAAACATGTAGGCACAATGTTGTCCTCATCAATGTCATTTACAAGAACAAAATACTCAAACCGTTCTGAATATGTGCTCCACTGCTCAATACTTTCATCAAACTGTCCAATGTTTCCAACAATTCCAATAATTTTTTGTTTCTCAATAAGCTCCTGATTGTCACTCACTTCAATATTGTCCTCATCCAAAGCAATATTTTCCTCAGTCACGTGATCTTCATTCACTTCACTCACTGACGTTTCCTCCTAAATTCGCTCATTTAGCAGTTTTAATTAAAAGGTTTGTCTTCACAGTTGAATAAATGTCCTTTCCTTTAATCACTGTATATTCCTCCTTTTTAATCACGTTGTTTTCCCGCTCCAATGTCCGTCTCGAGTCCTTTTCTGCCGTCCATGACGATGTTAACTCCAGTGGTGGAAAAAGTACCCAATTGTCATACTTGAGTAAAAGTAAAGATCCCTTAATAGAAAATGACTCAACTAAAAGTGAAAGTCACCCAGTAAAATACTACTTGAGTAAAAGTCTAAAAGTATTTGGTTTTAAATGTACACTGCTCAAAAAAATAAAGGGAACACTTAAACAACACAATGTAACTCCAAGTCAATCACACTTCTGTGAAATCAAACTGTCCACTTAGGAAGCAACACTGATTGACAATACATTTCACATGCTGTTGTGCAAATGGAATAGACAACAGTTGGAAATTATAGGCAATTAGCAAGACACCCCCAATAAAGGACTGCTTTTGCAGGTGGTGACCACAGACCACTTCTCAGTTCCTATGCTTCCTGGCTGATGTTTTGGTCACTTTTGAATGCTGGCGGTGCTTTCACTCTAGTGGTAGCATGAGACGGAGTCTACAACCCACATAAGTGGCTCAGGTAGTGCAGCTCATCCAGGATGGCACATCAATGCGAGCTGTGGCAAGAAGGTTTGCGGTGTCTGTCAGCGTATTGTCCAGAGCATGGAGGCGCTACCAGGAGACAGGCCAGTACATCAGGAGACGTGGAGGAGGCCGTAGGAGGGCAACAACCCAGCAGCAGGACTGCTACCTCCGCCTTTGTGCAAGGAGGAGCAGGAGGAGCACTGCCAGAGGCCTGCAAAATGACCTCCAGCAGGCCACAAATGTGCATGTGTCAGCTCAAACGGTCAGAAACAGACTCCGTGAGGGTGGTATGAGGGCCCGACGTCCACAGGTGGGGGTTGTGCTTACAGCCCAACACCGTGCAGGACGTTTGGCATTTGCCAGAGAACACCAAGATTGGCAAATTCGCCACTGGCGCCCTGTGCTCTTCACAGATTAAAGCAGGTTCACACTGAGCACATGTGACAGACGTGACAGAGTCTGGAGACGCCGTGGAGAACGTTCTGCTGCCTGCAACATCCTCCAGCATGACCGGTTTGGCAGTGGGTCAGTCATGGTGTGGGGTGGCATTTCTTTGGGGGGCCGCACAGCCCTCCATGTGCTCGCCAGAGGTAACCTGACTGCCATTAGGTACCGAGATGAGATCCTCAGACCCCTTGTGAGACCATATGCTGGTGCGGTTGGCCCTGGGTTCCTCCTAATGCAAGACAATGCTAGACCTCATGTGGCTGGAGTGTGTTAGCAGTTCCTGCAAGAGGAAGGCATTGATGCTATGGACTGGCCTGCCCGTTCCCCAGAACTGAATCCAATTGAGCACATCTGGGACATCATGTCTCGCTCCATCCACCAACGCCACGTTGCACCACAGACTGTCCAGGAGTTGGCGGATGCTTTAGTCCAGGTCTGGGAGGAGATCCCTCAGGAGACCATCCACCACCTCATCAGGAGCATGCCCAGGCGTTGTAGGGAGGTCATACAGGCACGTGGAGGCCACACACACTACTGAGCATCATTTTGACTTGTTTTAAGGACATTACATCAAAGTTGGATCAACCTGTAGTGTGGTTTTCCACTTTAATTTTGAGGGTGACTCCAAATCCAGACCTTCATGGGTTGATACATTTGATTTCCATTGATAATTTTTGTGTGATTTTGTTGTCAGCACATTCAACTATGTAAAGAAAAAAGTATTTAATAAGATTATTTCATTCATTCAGATCTAGGATGTGTTATATTAGTGTTCCCTTTATTTTTTGGAGCAGTGTATTAGTTATGAGGGGGTGGTTGATACAATGTTGATATATTAGTTGTGAGGGGGTGGTTGATACAATGTTGATATATTAGTTATGAGGGGGTGGTTGATACAATACTGATATCTTAGTTATGAGGGGTGGTTGATACAGTGTTGATATATTAGTTATGAAGGGGTGGTTGATACAATGTTGATATATTAGTTATGAGGGGGTGGTTGATACAATGTTGATATATTAGTTATGAGGGGGTGGTTGATATATACACTACCAGTCAAAAGCTGGGAAGTAGCTACTAAAACTAACTCAGACTCAATGGGAAGTAGCTACTAAAACTAACTCAGACTCAATGGGAAGTAGCTACTAAAACTAACTCAGACTCAATGGGAAGTAGCTACTAAAACTAACTCAGACTCAATGGGAAGTAGCTACTAAAACTAACTCAGACTCAATGGGAAGTAGCTACTAAAACTAACTCAGACTCAATGGGAAGTAGCTACTAAAACTAAATCAGACTCAATGGGAAGTAGCTACTAAAACTAACTCAGACTCAATGGGAAGTAGCTACTAAAACTAAATCAGACTCAATGGGAAGTAGCTACTAAAACTAACTCAGACTCAATGGGAAGTAGCTACTAAAACTAACTCAGACTCAATGGGAAGTAGCTACTAAAACTAACTCAGACTCAATAGGAAGTAGCTACTAAAACTAACTCAGACTCAATGGGAAGTAGCTACTAAAACTAACTCAGACTCAATGGGAAGTAGCTACTAAAACTAACTCAGACTCAATGGGAAGTAGCTACTAAAACTAACTCAGACTCAATGGGAAGTAGCTACTAAAACTAAATCAGACTCAATGGGAAGTAGCTACTAAAACTAACTCAGACTCAATGGGAAGTAGCTACTCAAACTAACTCAGACTCAATGGGAAGTAGCTACTAAAACTAACTCAGACTCAATGGGAAGTAGTTACTAAAACTAACTCAGACAAAATGGGAAGTAGCTACTCAAACTAACTCAGACTCAATGGGAAGTAGCTACTCAAACTAACTCAGACTCAATGGGAAGTAGCTACTAAAACTAACTCAGACTCAATGGGAAGTAGCTACTAAAACTAACTCAGACTCAATGGGAAGTAGCTACTAAAACTAACTCAGACTCAATGGGAAATAGCTACTAAAACTAACTCAGACTCAATTGGGAAGTAGCTACTAAAACTAACTCAGACTCAATGGGAAGTAGCTACTAAAACTAACTCAGACTCAATGGGAAGTAGCTACTAAAACTAACTCAGACTCAATGGGAAGTAGCTACTAAAACTAACTCAGACTCAATGGGATGTAGCTACTAAAACTAACTCAGACTCAATGGGAAGTAGCTACTAAAACTAACTCAGACTCAATGGGAAGTAGCTACTAAAACTAACTCAGACTCAATGGGAAGTAGCTACTAAAACTAACTCAGACTCAATGGGAAGTAGCTACTAAAACTAACTCAGACTCAATGGGAAGTAGCTACTAAAACTAACTCAGACTCAATTTGAAGTAGCTACTAAAACTAATTCAGACTCAATGGGAAGTAGCTACTAAAACTAACTCAGACTCAATGGGAAGTAGCTTCTAAAACTAACTCAGACTAAATGGGAAGTAGCTACTAAAACTAACTCAGACTCAATGGGAAGTAGCTACTAAAACTAACTCAGACTCACTGGGATGTAGCTACTAAAACTAACTCAGACTCAATGGGAAGTAGCTACTAAAACTAACTCAGACTCAATGGGAAGTAGCTACTAAAACTAACTCTGACTCAATGGGAAGTAGCTACTAAAACTAACTCAGACTCAATGGGAAGTAGCTACTAAAACTAACTCAGACTCAATGGGAAGTAGCTACTAAAACTAACTCAGACTCAATTTGAAGTAGCTACTAAAACTAACTCAGACTCAATGGGAAGTAGCTACTAAAACTAACTCAGACTCAATGGGAAGTAGCTACTAAAACTAACTCAGACTCAATGGGAAGTAGCTACTAAAACTAAATCAGACTCAATGGGAAGTAGCTACTAAAACTAACTCAGACTCAATGGGAAGTAGCTACTAAAACTAACTCAGACTCAATGGGAAGTAGCTACTAAAACTAACTCAGACAAAATGGGAAGTAGCTATTCAAACTAACTCAGACTCAATGGGAAGTAGCTACTCAAACTAACTCAGACTCAATGGGAAGTAGCTACTAAAACTAACTCAGACTCAATGGGAAGTAGCTACTAAAACTAACTCAGACTCAATGGGAAGTAGTTACTAAAACTAACTCAGACTCAATGGGAAGTAGCTACTAAAACTAACTCAGACTCAATTGGGAAGTAGCTACTAAAACTAACTCAGACTCAATGGGAAGTAGCTACTAAAACTAACTCAGACTCAATGGGAAGTAGCTACTAAAACTAACTCAGACTCAATGGGAAGTAGCTACTAAAACTAAATCAGACTCAATGGGAAGTAGCTACTAAAACTAACTCAGACTCAATGGGAAGTAGCTACAAAAACTAACTCAGACTTAATGGGAAGTAGCTACTAAAACTAACTCAGACTCAATGGGAAGTAGCTACTAAAACTAACTCTGACTCAATGGGAAGTAGCTACTAAAACTAACTCAGACTCAATGGGAAGTAGCTACTAAAACTAACTCAGACTCAATGGGAAGTAGCTACTAAAACTAACTCAGACTCAATTTGAAGTAGCTACTAAAACTAACTCAGACTCAATGGGAAGTAGCTACTAAAACTAACTCAGACTCAATGGGAAGTAGCTACTAAAACTAACTCAGACTCAATGGGAAGTAGCTACTAAAACTAACTCAGACTCAATGGGAAGTAGCTACTAAAACTAACTCAGACTCAATGGGAAGTAGCTACTAAAACTAACTCAGACTCAATGGGAAGTAGCTACTAAAACTAACTCAGACAAAATGGGAAGTAGCTACTCAAACTAACTCAGACTCAATGGGAAGTAGCTACTCAAACTAACTCAGACTCAATGGGAAGTAGCTACTAAAACTAACTCAGACTCAATGGGAAGTAGCTACTAAAACTAACTCAGACTCAATGGGAAGTAGCTACTAAAACTAACTCAGACTCAATGGGAAGTAGCTACTAAAACTAACTCAGACTCAATTGGGAAGTAGCTACTAAAACTAACTCAGACTCAATGGGAAGTAGCTACTAAAACTAACTCAGACTCAATGGGAAGTAGCTACTAAAACTAACTCAGACTCAATGGGAAGTAGCTACTAAAACTAAATCAGACTCAATGGGAAGTAGCTACTAAAACTAACTCAGACTCAATGGGAAGTAGCTACTAAAACTAACTCAGACTCAATGGGAAGTAGCTACTAAAACTAACTCAGACTCAATGGGAAGTAGCTACTAAAACTAACTCTGACTCAATGGGAAGTAGCTACTAAAACTAACTCAGACTCAATGGGAAGTAGCTACTAAAACTAACTCAGACTCAATGGGAAGTAGCTACTAAAACTAACTCAGACTCAATGGGAAGTAGCTACTAAAACTAACTCTGACTCAATGGGAAGTAGCTACTAAAACTAACTCTGACTCAATGGGAAGTAGCTACTAAAACTAACTCAGACTCAATGGGAAGTAGCTACTAAAACTAACTCAGACTCAATGGGAAGTAGCTACTAAAATTAACTCAGACTCAATGGGAAGTAGCTACTAAAACTAACTCAGACTCAATGGGAAGAAGCTACTAAAACTAACTCAGACTCAATGGGAAGTAGCTACTAAAACTAACTCAGACTCAATGGGAAGTAGCTACTAAAACTAACTCAGACTCAATGGGAAGTAGCTTCTAAAACTAACTCAGACTCAATGGGAAGTAGCTACTAAAACTAAATCAGACTCAATGGGAAGTAGCTACTAAAACTAACTCAGACTCAATGGGAAGTAGCTACTAAAACTAAATCAGACTCAATGGGAAGTAGCTACTAAAACTAACTCAGACTCAATGGGAAGTAGCTACTAAAACTAACTCAGACTCAATGGGAAGTAGCTACTAAAACTAACTCAGACTCAATGGGAAGTAGCTACTAAAACTAACTCTGACTCAATGGGAAGTAGCTACTAAAACTAACTCAGACTCAATGGGAAGTAGCTACTAAAACTAACTCAGACTCAATGGGAAGTAGCTACTAAAACTAACTCAGACTCAATGGGAAGTAGCTACTAAAACTAACTCTGACTCAATGGGAAGTAGCTACTAAAACTAACTCTGACTCAATGGGAAGTAGCTACTAAAACTAACTCAGACTCAATGGGGAAGTAGCTACTAAAACTAACTCAGACTCAATGGGAAGTAGCTACTAAAACTAACTCAGACTCAATGGGAAGTAGCTACTAAAACTAACTCAGACTCAATGGGAAGAAGCTACTAAAACTAACTCAGACTCAATGGGAAGTAGCTACTAAAACTAACTCAGACTCAATGGGAAGTAGCTACTAAAACTAACTCAGACTCAATGGGAAGTAGCTACTAAAACTAACTCAGACTCAATGGGAAGTAGCTACTAAAACTAACTCAGACTCAATGGGAAGTAGCTACTCAAACTAACTCAGACTTAATGGGAAGTAGCTACTAAAACTAACTCAGACTCAATGGGAAGTAGCTACTAAAACTAACTCAGACTCAATGGGAAGTAGCTACTCAAACTAACTCAGACTCAATGGGAAGTAGCTACTCAAACTAACTCAGACTCAATGGGAAGTAGCTACTAAAACTAACTCAGACTCAATGGGAAGTAGCTACTAAAACTAACTCAGACTCAATGGGAAGTAGCTACTAAAACTAACTCAGACTCAATGGGAAGTAGCTACTAAAACTAACTCAGACTCAATGGGAAGTAGCTACTAAAACTAACTCAGACACAATGGGAAGTAGCTACTAAAACTAACTCAGACTCAATGGGAAGTAGCTACTAAAACTAACTCAGACTCAATGGGAAGTAGCTACTCAAACTACCTCAGACTCAATGGGAAGTAGTTACTAAAACTAACTCAGACTCAATGGGAAGTAGCTACTCAAACTAACTCAGACTCAATGGGAAGTAGCTACTCAAACTAACTCAGACTCAATGGGAAGTAGCTACTCAAACTAACTCAGACTCAATGGGAAGTAGCTACTAAAACTAACTCAGACTCAATGGAAAGTAGCTACTAAAACTAACTCAGACTCAATGGGAAGTAGCTACTAAAACTAACTCAGACTCAATGGGAAGTAGCTACTAAAACTAACTCAGACTCAATGGGAAGTAGCTACTAAAACTAACTCAGACTCAATGGGGAAGTAGCTACTAAAACTAACTCAGACTCAATGGGAAGTAGCTACTAAAACTAAATCAGACTCAATGGGAAGTAGCTACTAAAACTAACTCAGACTCAATGGGAAGTAGCTACTAAAACTAACTCAGACTCAATGGGAAGTAGCTACTAAAACTAACTCAGACTCAATGGGAAGTAGCTACTAAAACTAGCTCAGACTCAATGGGAAGTAGCTACCTAGTAGCTGGGTGACAGCTGCACACGCATTCTACGCATGAACTACACCCATCATCAATACTTTTAATCACAAATAAACAATCATCAGTTTTAGAACTGAAAATGTACCATTGTTTGTGTAAAACTAACAGTGAAATATGACTCAGACTCATCCTCTGGCTTAAAAACAGAAGTCCAAACTCTGGTGGTACGGTAGCTCAATGTACGGTAGTTTCCTGGGAAGAAACAACACTGCTCAATCAAAACCGTCTAACCTGTAGCAGAGCACTTTGACACACCCACTCCTTTTCCACACGCCCACTACTTTCCTTTCGACACACCCACTCCTTTCCACACGCCCACTACTTTCCTTTCGACACACCCACTCCTTTTCCACACGCCCACTACTTTCCTTTCGACACACCCACTCATTTTCCACACGCCCACTCCTTTCCTTTCGACACACCCACTCCTTTCCACACGCCCACTACTTTCCTTTCGACACACCCACTCGGCCATACTCCTTTTGCCATATTTGGATGCAGCTACCCCCTTTTCAGTGGAAAGCCAAAAGGTGGTTCCACCCAGAGCCATGTGTTTAGACTGAGCCAGCTCACAGTACAATTCCACCCTATCCGCTTACGGGTTAACGTTTTGGTTGGCCAACAATATTTTAAGACTATTTTAATGCCTGTCTGTTTAGTGCTCCTTGCTTGATGTTGCTGAACCCTTATTGGGAGGTGGTTAACTAGTCTGTATATTCCACTGATTCATATGGATGCCAGTCGGCTGTAAAAGTGGGTAAAAACAGAAAAGCATATAACTGTAGCTATGTGGTCTTTACTTGATGTGGTGTGCAGCATAGAGTGTATAGTCATTTAGTCTCTATGGGCCAGATGGCCAGTTGGTGAGGGCTACAGCATGGGGAAAGAAACTGTTCAGATGGGGGTCTATAACATCCAATAACATAGGTTTACAGCAGCGGACAGTTGAAAATTCATCGCTACTAACTCAAACTGCCTTGGTTTAAATAAAGACAATTTCTGTAAAGATAAAAAAGTATATAACTTTTAAATCATGAGCCTCATCTTGAAGAGTCACCTGTGACAGTATTCATAAAGAGTAGGAGTACTGATCTGGGATCAGTTTAGCCTTTTAGATCATAATGAAACAGATTAAATGGACAGGGGGGACCTGATCCTAGATCAGCACTCCTCCTCTGGGAAACTGCCTTTATGAATAAGGGCCCAGGAGTCACCAGGACCAACTGGAAGTAATCCCAATAAAACACTTTATTATTACATTTACATTTACATTTTAGTCATTTAGCAGACGCTCTTAACCAGAGCGACTTACAGGAGCAATTAGGGTTAAGTGCCTTGCTCAAGGGCACATTTACGTCATTTAGCAGACGCTCTTAAACAGATAGGCTCTTAAACACCCTATAGGCAGTGGGATAACCACTTTACAATTTTTTGGGGTGGGGGGTAGAAGGATTACTTTATCCTATCCCAGGTATTCCTTAAAGAGGTGGGGTTTCAAATGTCTCCGGAAGGTGGTGAGTGACTCCGCTGTCCTGGCGTCGTGAGGGAGCTTGTTCCACCATTGGGATGCCAGAGCAGCGAACAGTTTTGACTGGGCTGAGCGGGAACTATGCTTCCGCAGAGGAAGGGGAGCCAGCAGGCCAGAGGTGGATGAACGCAATGCCCTCGTTTGGGTGTAGGGACTGATCAAAGCCCGAAGGTACAGAGGTGCCGTTCCCTCACTGCTCCATAGGCAAGCACCATGGTCTTGTAGCGGATGCAAGCTTCAACTGGAAGCCAGTGGAGTGTGTGGAGGAGGGGGGTGACGTGAGAAAACTTGGGAAGGTTGAACACCAGACGGGCTGCGGCATTCTGGATGAGTTGTAGGGGTTTAATGCCACAGGCAGGGAGGCCAGCCAACAGCGAGTTGCAGTAGTCCAGACGGGAGATGACAAGTGCCTGGATTAGGACCTGTGCCGCTTCCTGTGTAAGGCAGGGTCGTACTCTTATTATCAGGATGGGGAGATGGCTGAGCTGAAACTGAATGTACAGGATCCATTTGGAGATGACAGAGCAGAAAACACTATATGGAGAGAACTGAAAAATAAAGTAAGTATTTCTGAACAATAATCTGAACAATAGTCTATTCTAATGGACAGAGTAAGAGAATGAATACCTGGAATGAGATATTACTAGTTAGTAGAACTGCTGCTTGAGCTGAGTTGCTGACAGACAGCAGTTTTCAGAGTGGAAACTAATCAGTAGGTCTATGTGTTATCAGGTAGGCTATTATCATTGTCATTAAGGAGACACCTATTTTACAACCCTTATTCCATAAAACATATTAACGCTGTAGAACTGATGCACATCAAGAAATAAGGTGACAAATCACAGGAAAACTACTTTAGGCGCTCTAGAGCACGTTAGATACATTCTGTCGGAGGTGGTTTAAACTGCATTCTACTTTGCTTATGGAAAACCATATCATGCGAAGGTTTTCACACATGCTCTGTTCTTGGGTTTTGTTCTTGGGTCTCGAGTGGAAATTTGAAATGGAAGTTATGGAACTCCATCATGTGCTTCTGTTATGAGAAAACCTCCACAATGAAACTGACATTAAATGTGGAGAATGATACATCTGTTGGCCATCAAGTAGCCTATTAATTGTTATGCCTGTCTAGGCAACTGTAGCCTGCCATTTTATACTATAAATATGTTGAAATGACTGGAGTCGTTGGAAATCATTTTGTGCCACTTGTGTAGCCAACCTGGAGCTGGCAAACAGATGTAATAAATAGCCTTTAACTTCAGTTTATTGTTGTTGTAGCCTTGTGTTATTATGTAATTATTAATGGCCGTGTTTAGTTAATTCAATTGGAAGTTATCAAGTGTCACCATGGTCACAGTTCTACAGGAAAGTTGGAGCTCTAGAAAGAGGCCAGAATTTTGAGTTGGATGACCGTTTAAACAAATGTTTCCAGTCAGAGCTCTAGAAAGAGGCCAGAATTCCCAGTTGAATGACCGTTTAAAACAAAGTTTCCAGTCGGAGCTCTAGAAAGAGACCAGAATTCCCAGTTGGATGACCGTTTAAAACAAATGTTTCCAGTCGGAGCTCTAGAAAGAGACCAGAATTCCCAGTTGGATGACCGTTTAAACAAATGTTTCCAGTCGGAGCTCTAGAAAGAGGCCAGAATTCCCAGTAGGATGACCGTTTAAAACAAATGTTTCCAGTCGGAGCTCTAGAAAGAGGCCAGAATTCCCAGTTGGATGACCGTTTAAAACAAATGTTTCCAGTCGGAGCTCTAGAAAGAGGCCAGAATTTTGAGTTGGATGACCGTTTAAACAAACGTTTCCAGTCGGAGCTCTAGAAAGAGGCCAGAATTCCCAGTAGGATGACCGTTTAAAACAAATGTTTCCAGTCGGAGCTCTAGAAAGAGGCCAGAATTCCCAGTTGGATGACCGTTTAAACAAATGTTTCCAGTCGTAGCTCTAGAAAGAGGCCAGAATTCCGAGTTGAATGACCGTTTAAAACAAATGTTTCCAGTCGGAGCTCTGGAAAGAGACCAGAATTCCCAGTTGGATGACCGTTTAAAACAAATGTTTCCAGTCGGAGCTCTAGAAAGAGACCAGAATTCCCAGTTGGATGACCGTTTAAAACAAATGTTTCCAGTCGGAGCTCTAGAAAGAGACCAGAATTCCCAGTTGGATGACCGTTTAAAACAAATGTTTCCAGTCGGAGCTCTAGAAAGAGACCAGAATTCCCAGTTGGATGACCGTTTAAAACAAATGTTTCCAGTCGGAGCTCTAGAAAGAGGCCAGAATTCCCAGTAGGATGACCGTTTAAAACAAATGTTTCCAGTCGGAGCTCTAGATAGAGGCCAGAATTCCCAGTTGAATGACCGTTTAAAACAAATGTTTCCAGTCGGAGCTCTAGAAAGAGGCCAGAATTTTGAGTTGGATGACCGTTTAAACAAATGTTTCCAGTCGGAGCTCTAGAAAGAGGCCAGAATTCCGAGTTGAATGACCGTTTAAAACAAATGTTTCCAGTCGGAGCTCTAGAAAGGGACCAGAATTCCCAGTTGGATGACCGTTTAAAACAAATGTTTCCAGTCGGAGCTCTAGAAAGAGACCAGAATTCCCAGTTGGATGACCGTTTAAAACAAATGTTTCCAGTCGAAGCTCTAGAAAGAGGCCAGAATTCCCAGTAGGATGATCGTTTAAAACAAATGTTTCCAGTCGGAGCTCTAGAAAGAGGCCAGAATTCCCAGTTGGATGACCGTTTAAAACAAATGTTTCCAGTCGGAGCTCTAGAAAGAGACCAGAATTCCCAGTTGGATGACCGTTTAAAACAAATGTTTCCAGTCGGAGCTCTAGAAAGAGACCAGAATTCCCAGTTGGATGACCGTTTAAAACAAATGTTTCCAGTCGGAGCTCATTTTTTCCCCATTTCCCAGTTGTCTTGAACTCATTGAAGTCGGAAGTCTGAGATTTCCCAGCTCAGAGTTTCCAGTTGTTTTGAGCACGGCAGTAATAAAGATTATGCCAGAGTCTCCAGTCAAGTAAAATGACGTAGGGGTTTAACAGCAGTTGGCATCCAACATTATGCTGCATTACCGCCACCTACTGTACTGGAGTGTGGGCCAGAGACAGGGAGAAACTAAATCCTACCTGCTCTTAAAGCCAAGCACCAGAGACTAAAAGGGATTGTTTTTCCTTTACTCTCATCAGACTGAAACTTTACCAGTTGAAAGTATACATAAATACAATATATTTTTGAATTACAAGTTGTATTTGTTATAAAAGTAAAATATGCAAATAAGGCAAAACCTCCTTAAATATGCACGAATTTGCATATTAGGAGAATCTGTTTTTTCAACACATTGCTTCCAGACACTCACTGGTCAGACTTTTACAGAACAGTTTATCAAAATATTGTCATATCATGGAATAAAAAAAAACCCTCTATTCACATGTATGACGGATGCATATTTTGCATATATTTACAGATAAAATGACACTTACAATAAAAACGACACAAGATATCAAAGACAGCCACAGTAAAAGTCTGACTATAACACCTACGAACCTGTGTGTGGAATAATGTTAATGTCCTCTGAAGACTGAGAAAAATGAATTGTCACACGGGGAACATGTCATTTAGAGAACATGGCTGATAAAGATAGGCTAATGCAATTAAAATGTACTTTCCATAAATATGACCATTTACGTCACATTAAATTAATCTCATTTTCATATATCACTTCTAAACTGTCAAATAAACATCAAATATACCTTTTACAAATACATCAGCACGTTTAATACATTTGTTTCAAGCAATAGAGCATATGCTTTGAATTTTTGGCCAAATTCTCATATCACTTTGCTCAATTTGTCACATCCAAGGCTTTTGTATGGCTGTTGAAATGTGCAGAACAGTAATCAGCTATGCCTGCCCCATATGTACGGCCCTCTTTGAGTTGTTGCTGGTGCTGCTTTACTTTCTTGACTGTGTCATGTGACCTGCGCCTCCCCTTGTCACACTCCATTGAAGCAGCATCAGCTCTCACAACTCCTCTCTGATTGCTTCCAGTGTCACCAAAGTGCTGCCAATACACAATTAGTCCATCACATTTGATATAGCAGTGGCTCCCTCATTGAACGTGGCTACTGCCATACTGGCAATGAGGCTTTTGCCCACAAAGACAGTTTTGGGGCATCGCGACCATATTAGAGTTCAGACGTTCATTTGCATTCTGGGTTCCTCCGTGCTACATTCTTTTGAGGATGTTATCATTTGACATCCTATGATATACAGGTACCATTTCTGTGCATCCTCTCAATTAAAGAATGTTTGGCCTCCATGTTTTTTGTGACTGGGTGGATCTTCACCATTTTCTAGGGCTGGCTGGTACCAGCACCAATGTACACACCTATCCCGTAGTTGGAAGTGAATCCTCTCTTGTGCCAAGAGCCATCAAAGGATCCATGAATGTCTATGACGGCATCCTCATCCTCCTTCAGCAACTCTGCTATGTCTGGGTCTATATCTGCATATTCTCATTTTGTCTCTCTTTACGTGGATTCCTCGCGGGAGATATTTTCAAACGAGCAAGCGCTGTGCGGCACATGAGGCCTTTTAACCAATCAGGTTGCCGGAAAGTTCCAATAAACGTCAGTAACCAATCAGGTTGCCGGAAAGTGCCATTAAACGTCAGTACATCAGTACAGTACATCATTTAGCAGACGCTCTTATCCAGAGCGACTTACAAATGTGTGCATTCACCTTAGAGCCAGTGGGATAACCACTTTACAATATATATATACAGTGAGGGAAAAAAGTATTTGATCCCCTGCTGATTTTGTATGTTTGCCCACTGACAAAGACATGATCAGTCTATAATTTTAATGGTAGGTTTATTTGAACAGTGAGAGATAGAATAACAAACAAAAAAATCCAGAAAAACGCATGTCAGAAATGTTATCAATGGATTTGCATTTTAATGAGGGAAATAAGTATTTGACCCCTCTGCAAAACATGACTTAGTACTTGGTGGCAAAACCCTTGTTGGCAATCACAGAGGTCAGACGTTTCTTGTAGCTGGCCACCAGGTTTGCACACATCTCAGGAGGGATTTTGTCCCACTCCTCTTTGCAGATCTTCTCCAAGTCATTAAGGTTTCGAGGCTGACGTTTGCCAACTCAAACCTTCAGCTCCCTCCACAGATTTTCTATGGGATTAAGGTCCGGAGACTGGCTAGGCCACTCCAGGACCTTAATGTTCTTCTTCTTGAGCCACTCCTTTGTTGCCTTGGCCGTGTGTTTTGGGTCATTGTCATGCTGGAATACCCATCCACGACCCATTTTCAATGCACTGGCTGAGGGAAGGAGGTTCTCACCCAAGATTTGATGGTACATGGCCCCGTCCATCGTACCTTTGATGCAGTGAAGTTGTCCTGTCCCCTTAGCAGAAAAACTCCCCCAAAGCATAATGTTTCCACCTCCATGTTTGACGGTGGGGATGGTGTTCTTGGGGTCATAGGCAGCATTCCTCCTCCTCCAAACACGGCGAGTTGAGTTGATGGCAAAGAGCTTGATTTTGGTCTCATCTGACCACAACACTTTCACCCAGTTCTCCTCTGAATCATTCAGATGTTCATTGGCAAACTTCAGATGGGCCTGTATATGTGCTTTCTTGAGCAGGGGGACCTTGCGGGCGCTGCAGGATTTCAGTCCTTCACGGCGTAGTGTGTTACCAATTGTTTTCTTGGTGACTTTGGTCCCAGCTGCATTGACAAGATCCTCCCGTGTAGTTCTGGGCTGATTCCTCACCGTTCTCATGATCATTGCAACTCCACAAGGTAAGATCTTGCATGGAGCCCCAGGCCGAGGGAGATTGACAGTTCTTTTGTGTTTCTTCCATTTGCAAATAATCGCACTAACTGTTGTCACCTTCTCACCAAGCTGCTTGGCGATGGTCTTGTAGCCCATTCCAGCCTTGTGTAGGTCTACAATCTTGTCCTTGACATCCTTGGAGAGCTCTTTGGTCTTGGCCATAGTGGAGAGTTTGGAATCTGATTGATTGATTGCTTCTGTGGACAGGTGTCTTTTATACAGGTAACAAACTGAGATTAGGAGCACTCCCTTTAAGAGTGTGCTCCTAATCTCAGCTCATTACCTGCATAAAAGACACCTGGGAGCCAGAAATCTTTCTGATTGAGAGGGGGTCAAATACTTATTTCCCTCATTAAAATGCAAATCAATTTATAACATTTTTGACATGCTTTCCATCTGGTTACCACTACCCCGGCCACCAACTCTGCACCCTCTGCTGCAACTTGCCCATGCCCCCCCCGCTTCTCCTTCACACAAATTCAGACACCTGATGTTTTGAAAGCGCTGCAAAATCTGGACCCCTACAAATCAGCTGGGCTAGACAATCTGGACCCTTTCTTTCTAAAACTAGCCGCCGAAATTGTCGCAACCCCTATTACTAGTCTGTTCAACCTCTCTTTCATAACGTCTGAGATCCCCAGAGATTGGAAAGCTGCCGCGGTCATCCCCCTCTTCAAAGGGGGTGACACTCTAGATCCAAACTGCTACAGACCTATATCCATCCTGCCCTGCCTTTCGAAAGTATTTGAAAGCCAAGTTAACAAACAGATCACCGACCATTTCGAATACCACCGTACCTTCTCCGCTATGCAATCCGGTTTCGAGCTGGTCATGGGTGCACTTCAGCCACGCTCAAGGTCCTAAACGATATTATAACCGCGATTGATAATAGACAGTACTGTGCAGCCGTCTTCATCGACCTGGCCAAGGCTTTCGACTCTGTCAACCACCGCATTCTTATTGGCAGACTAAATAGCCTTGGTTTCTCAAATGACTGCCTCGCCTGGTTCACCAACTACTTCACAGATAGAGTTCAGTGTGTCAAATCGGAGGGCCTGTTGTCTGGACCTATGGCAGTCTCTATGGGGGTGCCACAGGGTTCAATTCTTGGGCCGACATTTTTCTCCGTGTATATCAATGATGTCGCTCTTGCTGCTGGTGACTCTCAGATCCACCTCTATGCAGACGACACCATTTTGTATACATCTGGCCTTTCATTGGACACTGTGTTAACAAACCTCCAAACGAGCTTCAATGTCATACAACACTCCTTCAGTAGCCTCCAACTGCTCTTAAACACTAGTAAAACTAAATGCATGCGTTTTTCTGGATTTTTGGTCTCTCACTGGTCTCTAACTGTTCAAATAAACCTACAATTAAAATTCTAGACTGATCATGTCTTTGTCAGTGGGCAAACGTACAAAATCAGCAGGGGATCAAATACTTTTTTCCCTCACTGTATATATATATATTTTTTTTTCTTTGGGGTGGGGTAAGGGGGGGTAGAAGGATTACTTTATCCTATCCCAGGTATTCCTTAAAGAGGTGGGGTTTCAAGTGTCTCCGGAAGGTGGTGAGTGACTCCGCTGTCCTGGCGTCATGAGGGAGCTTGTTCCACCATTGGGGTGCCAGAGCAGCGAACAGTTTTGACTGGGCTGAGCGGGAACTGTGCTTCCGCAGAGGTAGGGGGGCCAGCAGGCCAGAGGTGGATGAACGCAATGCCCTCATTTGGGTGTTGATCAGAGCCTGAAGGTACGGAGGTGCCGTTCCCCTCACAGCTCCGTAGGCAAGCACCATGGTCTTGTAGCAGATGCGAGCTTCAACTGGAAGCCAGTGGAGTGTGCGGAGGAGCGGGGTGACGTGAGAGAACTTGGGAAGGTTGAACACCAGACGGGCTGCGGCATTCTGGATGAGTTGTAGGGGTTTAATGGCACAGGTAGGGAGCCCAGCCAACAGCGAGTTGCAGTAATCCAGATGGGAGATGACAAGTGCCTGGATTAGGACCTGTGCCGCTTCCTGTGTAAGGCAGGGTCGTACTCTCCGAATCTTGTAGAGCATGAACCTACAGGATCGGGTCACCGCCTTGATGTTAGCGGAGAACGACAGGGTGTTGTCCAAGGTCACGCCAAGGCTCTTCGCACTCTGGGAGGAGGACACAACGTAGTTGTCAACCGTGATGGCGAGATCATGGAACGGGCAGTCCTTCCCCGGGAGGAAGAGCAGCTCCGTCTTGCCAAGGTTCAGCTTGAGGTGGTGATCCGTCATCCATACTGATGTGTCTGCCAGACATGCAGAGATGCGATTCGCCACCTGGTTATCAGAAGGGGGAAAGGAGAAGATTAGTTGTGTGTCGTCTGCGTAGCAATGATAGGAGAGGCCATGTGAGGATATGACAGAGCCAAGTGACTTGGTGTATAGCGAGAATAGGAGAGGTCCTAGAACTGAGCCCTGGGGGACACCAGTGGTGAGAGCACGTGGTGCGGAGACAGCTTCTCGCCACGCCACTTGGTAGGAGCGACCGGTCAGGTAGGATGCAATCCAAGAGTGAGCCGCACCGGAGATGCCCAGCTCGGAGAGGGTGGAGAGGAGGATCTGATGGTTCACAGTATCAAAGGCAGCAGACAGGTCTAGAAGGACAAGAGCAGAGGAGAGAGAGTTAGCTTTAGCAGTGCAGAGAGCCTCCGTGACACAGAGAAGAGCAGTCTCAGTTGAATGACCAGTCTTGAAACCTGACTGGTTTGGATCAAGAAGGTCATTCTGAGAGAGATAGCAAGAGAGTTGGCTAAATACGGCACGCTCAATAGTTTTGGAGAGAAAAGAAAGAAGGGATACTGGTCTGTAGTTGTTGACATCAGAGGGATCGAGTTGTTTTTTTGAGAAGGGTGCAACTCTCGCTCACTTGAAGATGGAAGGGACATAGCCAGCGGTCAAGGATGAGTTGATCAGCGAGGTGAGGTAAGGGAGAAGGTCACCGGAGATGGTCTGGAGAAGAGAGGAGGAGATAGGGTCAAGCGGGCAGGTTGTTGGGCGGCCTGCCGTCACAAGTCGCAAGATTTTTTCTGGAGAGAGAGGGAGAAAGAAGTCAAAGCATAGGGGTAGGGCAGTGAGCAGGACCAGCAGTGTCATTTGACTTAACAAACGAGGATCGGATGTCGTCAACCTTCTTTTCAAAATGGTTGACGAAGTCATCCACAGAGAGGGAGGAGGGGGGGATTCAGCAGGGAGAGAATGTGGCAAAGAGCTTCCTAGGGTTAGAGGCAGATGCTTGGAATTTAGAGTGGTAGAAAGTGGCCTTAGCAGCAGAAACAGATGAAGAAAATGTAGAGAGGAGGGAGTGAAAAGATGCCAGGTCCGCAGGGAGTCCAGTTTTCCTCCATTTCCGCTCAGCTGCCCGGAGCTCTGTTCTGTGAGCTCGCAATGAGTCATCAAGCCACGGAGCTGGAGCGGAGGACCGAGCCGGCCGGGAGGATAGGGGACATAGAGAGTCAAAGGATGCAGAAAGGGAGGAGAGGAGGGTTGAGGAGGCAGAATCAGGAGATTGGAGGGAGAAGGATTGAGCAGAGGGAAGAGATGATAGGATGGAAGAGGATAGAGTAAGCGAGAGAGAGAGCGAAGGTTGCGACGGCGCATTACCATCTGTGTAGGGGCAGAGTGAGTAGTGTTGGAGGAGAGGGAGAGAGAAAAGGATACAAAGTAGTGGTCGGAGACATGGAGGGGAGTTGCAGTGAGATTAGTAGAACAACAGCATCTAGTAAAGATGAGGTCAAGCGTATTGCCTGCCTTGTGAGTAGGGGGGGGCGGTGATACGTTCCTCAGGAAAGGAACGTATCAAGGCGTCAAGCTCATTGATGAACTCTCCAAGGGAACCTGGAGGGCGATAGATGACAAGGATATTAAGCTTAAATGGGCTAGTGACTGTGACAGCATGGAATTCAAATGAGGAGATAGACAGATGGGTCAGGGGAAAAATTGAGAATGTCCACTTGGGAGAGATGAGGATTCCTGTGCCACCACCCCGCTGACCAGATGCTCTCGGGGTATGCGAGAACACATGGTCAGACGAGGAGAGAGCAGTAGGAGTAGCAGTGTTTTCAGTGGTAATCCATGTTTCCGTCAGCGCCAAGAAGTCGAGGGACTGGAGGGTAGCATAGGCTGAGATGAACTCAGCCTTGTTGGCAGCAGAACGGCAGTTCCAGAGGCTGCCTGAGACCTGGAACTCCACGTGGGTGGTGCGTGCAGGGACCACCAGGTTAGAGAGGCAGCAGCCACGCGGTGTGAGGCGTTTGTGTAGCCTGTGTAGAGAGGAGAGAACAGGGATAGGCAGAGGCATAGTTGACAGGCTGCAGCAGATGGCTACAATAATGCAGAGGAGATCGGAATGAAATGAACTAAACATCTGGGAAAGGAGAGAGCGGGGCCTCCCCTCACCACAACTCCCAAATATAACTCCCAACTTCCACCTCAGAAACTATAATTGTTGTAAACTACAGCGGTTCAATGTTTTCTAGGAATAGACTAACTTAGTTTATTCAGCTAGCTAACTAGGTGCAGTATTATTCCGTGAAAAACGTCCGGGCAGCTAGTCATAAGACGCCACAACCAGCTAGCATGCCGGACTCCAACAACACGGTTTAGCGCCAATACTCGGCCACAACAAACCACCAGTGTATCAACACGCAAGCAGATCGTTCGTGTCCGTGTCTAATGTTGTGGGTTAGTCCCGACAGCTTGAGCGAGTCCGTCATCAACTTATTCAGCCAGCTAGTTAGCTAGAATAGTTATCAAACTAGCTAGCCATTGCTTTCAGACAAAGAAGAACCCCTCCTTTCACAGCACGAACACACAGAGAGGCCAAACTAAGTTAACTAGTCACCCATGTCCCGAATTCCTTGAACGACTCGGGCTATCAATATGTAAAAAACAAAAACACAAATGTAAGGTTATGACTTACCCCTAGCAGCTACTGTTAGCTAGCCAAGTGCAAAGCTAGCTACTGAATTGATTCAGCCAGTTCGCGTCTGTTCGCTCGGTCGTTCGGCTGTTGTTTACTAGTAGCTATCCAGGTAGCAACAAGCTAGCTAAATTTCAAGCACAGTAGCCACTTGCTACCTAACGTTAACGGTTCAGACAATGAGGTTAGAAAACAGCTGAATGGTAGGCAATTATTGTATGTAATTATTGTAGGCAGCCAGCTGGCTGAAGAACTGTGGGTAAAATCAAAGACCAACATTGGATGCATGAAACACACCAATTTTACCTGTTATGAAACCATCTGGTGATTATCGTGTTGTGCAAGACCTTAGACTAGTAAACGATGCATTACTTGCTAGATCACCCCTGGTGCCAAACACTGGTACCATTTTATACCAGGTGCCTCCAGGTAGTTGTTGTTTTTTGGTGATTGATTTGGCAAATGCTTTTTTCAGTATCCCTGTGGCTGAAGAGTAACATGAGTGGTTCTCATTTACATTTCTTGGTAAAACAAATGGACTTGGACTGTGATGCCCCAGGGGTATGTTCAATCACATGCCATCTTTGCCCAAGAAATGGCTAGGAACCTAGAGGGTTTTGTTGCCCCTGGTGGAAGCATTTTTGTTCAATATTTTGATGATTCGTTGGTTTGCTCAAAATCAGAGGAGATATGTCACGAGGACACTCGGGCATTGTTGATTTTCTTAGCAGAAAATGGTCATAAAGTTTCCTCCAGTAAGATGCAGTTATTCCAGAGCTCCGTTAAATATTTGGGTCATTACATTATTTCTGAGGGTCGCGCCCTCTCCAAAGATAGATGCAATTAAAGTTTTGCCTAAACCTGTTACCAAGCAGCACATGATGTCTTTGTTGGGTGTGGCTGGTTACTGTTCCGTGGTTGAAAGACTATGCAGAGATAGTTCAACCACTGCAGGATTGTATTTATGGGAGAAAGATAGAGGTGAGTGAAGTTGTGGTCTGGACTGATGAAACTTGTGTCCTCTCTGTTGGAGGCTGTTCAACTCCCCTCGTCAATCTCGGTGATGAAGTGTCAGGCCCATACTCCCTCTAAGGATAACATTTCTCTGGGGAATGCCAAGGCTGACTGCGGCTAAATTGTCTGCTTCTTCTTCTGTTTCCCCCTTCCTACAGATGGCAGCAATTCCAGCTCCCACCAACCCTTTCTCTGTTAATGATATCATTGCTTTACAGGCCATGGCTGATGCTTTCAGAAACTCAAGTGGGCGGGGTGCTGTCATAAGGACACCTTGTGTGTATGGCTTGATGTGTGGAGCAGACCTGCCATGCCCCATTGTACATTCCAGTTCCTATATTGTTTGGTGACTGTTGACATGTTTTCTAAATGGATCGAAACTTTCCCTTGCAGAAGAGCCACAGCGAGAGAGAGATCATACATAGGTGGGGACTGCCATCAAAAATGTATTCTGACAATGGTCGACAGTTTGTGAATGAGATTGTTCAGTCCCTGTCAGAGGCTTTGCAGATTGATTTGAGAACACATTGTGCCTATCATCCCCAATATGGGGGTGCAGTCGAAAGGACGAACCAATCTTTGAAAACTAAATTAACCAAATGAATTGGTGAAACAAGCCTGACATGGGTGAACGTGCTTCCATTGTCACTGATTACGATGAGAGGCTGATCCCCTACAGTCACTGGTCTCTCTCCACATGAGGTGCTGACTGGCCGTCCCATGCGGATGACAAATACACCTTTTTCCCAGAACAGGTTGTCCCTGCAAGAAATGGAGGAAGGCGTGGTTGAGTGTTGTGTCACCCTTAACAGTGTTCTTAAGACTATTTTCCCCCGGTTGAAGGCGTCTTTGCTAAATCTAGCAGATGGAGCTGAACACTGTTTGAACCCAGGTGATTTCATGGTGGTGAAAGACTTCAGGAGAAATAGTTGGAAGGACCCCTGTGGAGAGGCCCGTACCAAGTTCTTCTGACCACCCCCCACTGCGGTGAAGGTTGCTGAGAGAGATACCTGGACCCACCTGTCGCACTGCAGACGAGTTCCTGATCCAGAAGAAGATGGGGCCTGGCCAGTTACGGGGGTGCAGTGTGGCCCTCCTCTTTATTAGCACAGTAGTGCTAATAAGAACAGTAGCTTCTCCTCTTGTTGGAGATCTGACAGAGGATGAGAAGAGTCCCGAGCCAAAGGGGCCAAAGCAGTCCCAGAGTAGTGGCCCAGAAGTAGATGGTAATGACAGAAGGTGTCCTGAGCCAAAGGAACCAACGCAGTCCCAGAGTATTGGCCCAGAAGTAGATGGTAATGACAGAAGGTGTCCTGAGCCAAAGGAACCAAAGCAGTCCCAGAGTAGTGGCCCAGAAGTAGATGGTAATGACAGAAGGTGTCCTGAGCCAAAGGGGCCAACGCAGGCCTGGAGTAGTGGCCCAGAAGTAGATGGTAATGACAGAAGGTGTCCTGAGCCAAAGGGGCCAATGCAGGCCTGGAGTAGTGGCCCAGAAGTAGATGGTCATTGTAGAAGGAGAACCCTGCTGGGCCCTCACAACCATAAGGACAATTTGTTCTTTTCTAGAGCAGAAATGGTTGCCGACCAGACATCCAAAGAAAAGGACTGTTGGGTGTGTGGGATGGGTCCGGTTAAGGTAGGGGCAGACTTGCCCCTTGTAGGAGTCCCAATAGGGGTGAACTTTACTATAGCATTGGCAGGAAAAATTCATTTTTATACTATGACCAGCAATGTTAAGGTATATAATCAACCCAACGTATCCTATTACCTGAGGCCTGGTAATGTCTCACTCCCGCCCATTTCAGTGGCTGGGGTGATGACTGCCCCTTGGTGTATTAGAGGATATGGAGATCACGATTTGGGTGAATTGAAATGTAATTGTACTATGAATCTTAATGGATCAAATGCTTGCAATTTAACAGTGATACAGGAGAATGGTCAGGCCGATAAGGATCCGTTTAAAATGTGGGTTGACAAACATAGCACAACTCTGAAAGGAGCCCCGAATGGCACCTATTGGCTATGTGGTCAGATGGCTTACTATAGCCTTCCATCGAACTGGGGAGGTACTTGTACTATTGGGTTTTTGGTGACAGCTTTGAGAACCGTTTCAGATAATGAAAAGGATCTGAAGGCTCTGTTTAGAGACTACAAACTTCCTGGAATGAGGAGAGATAAGAGGTCTCTAGCTGACGTCACTCACACTCAGGCACCAGCCTCCAGGTTCTTTGGGGTGTTTTTCTCTGGGTATGGAGTTGCATGTGCCCTAGACCAAATGCGTGACATCTCTAGACACATAGAGAAATTTGGCAATGCTACTAGAAATGCCCTGGAACAATTGAATGGGGAACTAAAATAATTGCTTAAGTTAGCTCTGCAAAACAGAGAGGCTCTTGACTATATTCTGGCAGGTCAAGGGGGCACTTGTGCAGTCATTGATGATGAATGTTGTACTTTTGTACTCCCAGATCACTCTTCTAATGTGACTGATCTTCCAGAAAACATTGCCACTATTTTCTAAGTTTAATTCCCCAAAACCAGAGTGGATGCTTGCAACTTGGTTGGAATCCCTTTTTGGAAGTTGGGGATCCCAAATTGCCCAATGGGCTGCAGCATGCATTTTTTGCTTAGTTTGCTATGTTGTGTTATTAACATGCTATAAGGCTATCCGTGTCTCCAGGGCTAATAAGATCTCAGCAGCTGTCATGTGTTTTCTTTTTTGTTTTGTTTTGTTCCATCAACTTTGAAATGCAAGAGAAAGGCCACAATATAATATTGCAGTTTAGGCGCAGTTTAGATTTTGGCCACTAGATGGCAGCAGTGTTTGTGCAAAGTTTCAGATTGTTCCAGTGAAGCATTGCAATACTGGGCTATTTTGTATCAAGTCTGCCCAAATGTGCCGAATTGGTCAATTGATACATTTTCAAGTACATAACTATAGAGAACATACAAAAATGATATGGTAATACAAAACCTAAGTTTACACACTCCCAGGAATGTCATAAATGATGGAACATTAGCTTATACACTAACTTTCACACATCTAGATGGCCGGGCGGGGTGGGTGTGGAGCCAGAGACAGTAGGGGTTCAAACTGTAGAACCCAGTTCCTACATTTCAATATAAAAATTGATTTTATCAAACAAAACTATGTTACATTTTATCTCTGGGACCCTTAGGATGACAAATCAGAGCAAGATTACTGAATGTAAGTACATTATTTATCTTCAGAGGTGAATGTATCAATGTATCAGTTGCCGTGATACGTAAGTGCAGTACATATGTTAATACAACCCGATTGTGGTAAGTAATTATGGAAACAATGGTTAAACCTTGAGAGATTTATTCACCTCTGAATCTACAGATCCCTTGTGTATGTGTGTGTGTTTTTGATAGATCCACTCCCGTTGATAAAAGTTTAACCTTATTGTAGATTTGAGCTTTATGATGATGATTATTAATTAAATTAGATTAGCTCCTGTTAATAGAAGGATAACCTTTATTATGATTTATTATGATAATAGTATTATCATGAATTAAATTATTTACAGTTTTTCTCCATTGGTTTGGCTCATTTCTTGAAACAGAAATTACATTCTCAAAACTACATGGACAAACCTCCAAACCACTTGGCAATTGTTCACAACAGAATTGAATTTCTCATTCATTTCATCAAATTGCAAATGTCTAAGTACATGTCTCAATGTCTCAGTACATCTTTGCAAATGATTAAGTACAGGTAGCCTACATTTAGCACAATTTCCAAGTGAATAGATCTTGTTGATCTAAACTGATTGTTGATTCTCAGTCTAATGGTTGTTCGCTCCAAAACGTGTCAGCGTCATTTCATTGTATAAGTCATCACATGCACAATAGTCTGTTCAATTGTCAAAATTAGTCAAGAACATAATACCATGAATACCATATATGAATCCCTTTGGAACATTTGATAAATTTATTACAGCAATTGACAGTCAGGTGAAACTAGAACTTGACTAACGAAGGAGGAGTTTCACACATCTCAGATGACCAATCAAACAGTATGTTTAGTTACCTGACAGGTGCTGTCCATGACTGTGAATGCTGCCAAACATGTATGTAAAGAGCTTGACCATGCAGGACCAGTACAATTTCTGAACATGGAGGCACCTGGCCAAGTAAATGAACAAGGGCAACTGCCTGCTCGAGGAAGAGGAAGAAGAAGAGAGGAGGAGGAGGGGTAAGGGTGCGTGGTGGTGGAATAGGGGAAGAGGCCGAGGAGCACGAAGACACCATGCTGTCCCGGATGAAATTCGGGCCACAATTATAGACCATGTCATCAACCATGGCCTCACAATGGTGGAGGCAGGTCGCGAGTGCAGCCTAATGTGCCTCGCTCAACAGTCTCCTCCATCATCCAAACCTTTCGCAGGGAAAACAGGTATGTAGTCAGTCAATGATGGAATTATATGTTGTATAGGACAGGACACTGTGCATAGAGCAAGAAATATATTTATTTACATATTTACCTATTCATTTAGTGTGTGTGTGTGATAGGCCTACAGTAATATCTTACCTCAATGGGATGTTATGATACTAAAAATGACAAGAAAAACATTGGAGAAAATAAACTATGGAATAGTTTATTTTCTACAGTATTGATGATACAGTTTACAGTAGTATTCCAGTCACTGTGCAGTGATGCATTAGAATTGTGGTAAAGTTACTGTAAGTAAAACAACAATACAATTACATAGGTAACTCATTCTGTAAGGAATACATAAGGTATACATTACGAATGGAGTGTTGTCCTTTGACTTCTATATCTAGGATTGGACGACAACCTTGCACAGGTGGCAGAGGAAAACTTCTCAATGAACAACAAGAACAAGAGATCTGTAACATGGTGATGGCAAATAATGCCATCACATTGGGACAGATCCGCGCTGCAATCCTACAAGACAATGCCATATTCCAAAATGTCAACTCTATAAGCATCTCCACAATAGACCGGATATTGAAGAAGCATCAGATGACAATGAAGCAAATTTACAGGGTACCATTTGAGAGGAACTCTGATAGAGTGAAAAGAGCTGCGGTACCAGTATGTACATGTAAGTCAGTTACTGGTTGTCCATCATTATAACATTTTTACAATTAAGCAGTGGTTCCCAAACTTTTTTGGCTTCAGTACCCACTTTACCTGATTTGTGTATCCAGGTAATCCAGGTATGGAAGTATTTGATTTATCTGACTTCAACATTTCGCCTAAAACTGCAGCTTACTGTATGATGCAATTATCATTATAATCCTTATTTTGAAGAATATAACATACAATAAGAAAAGGGGTCAAAGAGCTGCAATTAGTGCCTCCCATGTAAATCTATCTAATACTGTGGGTTTTACTGTAACATTTCAGTAAGTCTAGTCATTGATGATTTCCCCCTCCCCTTTCTGTCAAATACCCCCTGTAGTACCTCTGCATAGGGGTACATGTACCCCAGGTTTGGAACCACTGGAGTAGTGGCCAGTAGTATATTGAACTTGTGGAGAACATAGAACATTCCTATGTAATTGTCTGTAACTGTAGTGTATGACTCTTCTGTATGACTGATTTGATGTTTTCTTTTTTTACGCTATTGTAGAGAATAATGGCATTGGAAGGAAACGAGACCCATCACATCCTCGTGTTTGTGGATGAAGCTGGCTTCAACCTGGCCAAGGGCCGAAAGACGTGGCCGTATTTTGGCCACCGGGCCATGGTGGATGTCCCAGGCCAGCGAGGGGGCAATATAACTATGTGTGCTGCCATATCGGAGAATGGTGTGGCCACTCACATCCCCAGTCTTGGCCCATACAATACACAGAAGCTCCTCATGTTCTTGGACCGCCTTCATGTTGATTTGATCCCTGAAAATGAGAGCGGTCTCGTAGGGCCTCACCTACCACAATATGTAATTGTATGGGACAATGTGAATTTCCACCGTGGCCCGCTCATCAGGGCCTGGTTCACTACTCATCCAAGGATGGTCATGGTGTTCCTACCACCTTACTCTCCTTTCCTCAATCCTATTGAGGAGTATTTCTCCGCTTGGAGGTGGAGAGTGTATGAGCATCGGGCTCAAGATCAGAGGTCCCTGCTCCATGCAATGGCGCTGCGTGTGAGGATATTACAGGAGATCAGTGTAGGGGATGGTTGCGACATGCCACGCCGTTTCTTCCCCTCGTTGCATCGCAAGGGGAGAATATACGCTGTGATGTGGACGAGAATCTGTGGCCAGACAGACAGCAGCGTGTGGATGGCCAGGAGGGTGAGGACAGCAACCAGTGAAGAACTGTTAGTTGTGAAACTCCAGCTTTATTTACAGCACTGTAGGCTGCATATAATTTTCATTGTTTTTGTTTGTGTGTTTATATTACAGTATATTATGCTGTATACATTTTCTTTTTACTCTGATGTATGGAAGTTACTTTATGTGTGTGAATGATAATGGTTACAATTTCCTTGGCAGTATGAGTGCAATGTGTGATGTCAAACCTTGGAGGCTACTCTTACCCTAAAATCCTATTTATTTTTTTCAGTTTTATACACAATTGTATTCTGTTAGCTAGACAAAAAACAGTACAGTAACCATTGTCAATGAAGGACTGGGCTAAGACTGAAAGGTGGACATGAGGGATATTTCAATGGTCCTCTGCCATAGTGACAAAACATCTAAACATTTTGACTTGCAGTGCTTACACAATGCCAAAGGGACGAAGCATTTTGGGGGCACTGACTGTTTAAATGAGAAGGAAATTTAGTTTTGACACATGCGTGAACTGTTTTGGGAGAGGTATGAGCTTTTGCAGGTGAACCATGGTGTTGTGCCGAACCATCCACGTTATTTTGGCTAAAGCACCAAGAGTGTTGAGAACGTCCGGTCTGTTTCAAGAAATGAGCCAAAGCAATTGAGAAGGATCTTTGCCATTTTCGTGGCACTGACTCCTTATATGGGAAAGGAATTTAGTTTTGAAGCATGAGTGAACAGTTTTAGGAGAGATATGAGCTTTTGCAAGTGAGCTATAGTGTTGTGCTGAACTGTAAGACTGTTTTGCCAAATGATCTTAGAGTTTTGAGAATGTAATTTCTGTTTCAAGAAATGAGCCAAACCAATGGAGAAAAACTGTAATGTATTTTGATAGAAACTCCTTTGATTTAAGTCATACGCATTACATTTGAACAATTATTATCATAGAAGTGATAAGAGGAGGGAATGTGGAGGAAAAATGTATAGTCTGGAGGGACAGCCTTGAAAATTCTCATATTGTCCACTCTGTCATAAACAATCATTGGTTCCTGCCTGTGCTGGGTAAAGATATAAGGGGGGGACGTCATGACCCCTTCCTTAAGACCATCTGTCAGAATGCCCAGAATATGTTTGTTATGATTTAACTGGATAGAACCCAAATGCAGACAAGTACACCAAGCCAGAGAAGTTTTAACAGGTTTATTATAATGTTCAATAGTCCAGGTTTCCAATAAATGGGGAAGAGCAAGTCCAGGTTACAGGGAGGGTACAGATCCAGGTCAGGGCAGGTGTGGTACCGTAATGTCCTAGTGTCCGTGGTGAGTCCAAAGGAGAGGCCCGATAGTGGAGAGCAGGATGGTGGTGGCAGGAGTGAAGCGGAGGCAGGAGTCAGGTTCCAAATATCTGTGGCACAGGAGAAAAGTAAATAAACAGTCCAAAAACACAAGAGCGAAAACAGACAGGTTGAGTCGGCAGCGAGACTAACATGGTTGTCTTGACTATGATCTGACGATGAGTGGAAAGTTTGACCGGGTCTTAAAGGCTGAGGTGATTATGGTGAATGAGCTGCAGCTGGAACCCTGACTCCCGCACACCAGACTTCACTCCTGCAATCAAGGACAGACAGAGGGGAGGGGGAGAGCAGAGAGAGAGCTACCTAGCAGCAGTAGGCCTAACAGTACCCCCCCTCTACGGACGCCACCTGGCGGCCGGCAGGGTTTATCAGGATGTAACCTATGAAACTCACGAACCAGAGCAGGATCCACAATGAAGCTCCTGGGCACCCAGGAACGTTCCTCAGGACCATAACCCTCCCAATCCACCAGGTACTGGAAACCACGACCCCTGCGGCGAACATCCAGAAGTCGCCGGACAGTGTAGACCGGACCCCACCCACGATCTTGGGCGGAGGAGGGGGGACGAGAGGCGGGCACAAAGGGCTAACCGACACAGGCTTAATCTGGGAAACATGAAAGGTGGAATGAACCCGTAGGGAGGCAGGAAGCTGTAGCTTAACCGCGCAGGGGTTAACAATAGACAGTATCTTGAACGGTCCTATAAAACGAGGCGCCATCTTCTTCGACTCCACCTTCAATGGAAGGTCCCGTGACTTCAGCCATACCTCTTGACCAGGAGAGTAACCGGGAGCCTGGGACCGGTGACGGTTGGCTTGCCTCTGCATGTACGCGAAGCTCGGGACAGAGCTACCCTGGCCTTCCTCCAGCCCTTGCAGCAGCGGCGCATGTGGGACTGCACCGAGGGTACCGCAAGTTCCCTCTCTTGGGAAGGGAACAGGGGAGGTTGATAACCCAGAGCACACAGAAAAGGAGACAAACCAGAGGAAGCGTTAGTCAAGGTGTTATGAGCATATTCCACCCAGGGGAGCATGGAGCTCCATGACCCAGGGTTAGACCCAGTGACACAGCGAAGTGCGGTCTCCATCTCCTGGTTCGCTCTCTCGGCTTGCCCGTTGGTCTGGGGGTGATATCCAGAGGACAGGCTGGATGTAATGCCCAAAGCTTTACAGAAAGCTTTCCACACCTGGGAGACAAACTGGGGACCCCTGTCAGAGACAATATCCGTGGGTAGACCATGAGAGCGGAACACATGTTCAACCAAAATATCAGCCGTCTCTCTGGCAGTGGGCAGTTTAGGTAGGGCCAAAAAATGAGCGAACTTAGAAAACGATCAATCACCGTAAGAATGACAGTCTTACCAGATGAGGGGGGAAGTCCAGTGACAAAATCCATAGCGATATGCGACCAGGGCCGGCTGGGTATAGGTAGAGGTCGTAGATGACCAGCGCTGGCCTGGGTGGAGTTTTTTCTTGCCGTGCACATACCGTACAAGCAGCAATGAAGGCTCGAGTGTCCGCCTCCATCGTGGCCCACCAGAACTTCCGTCGCACAAAGTCAAGGGTCCGCGAAACTCCAGGGGTGACAGGTAAGGGGAGGCGAGTGAGCCCACTGAAGTACCTGGGAGCGAGCAGACTCAGGGACAAACATCCGGTTAGGAGGACCCCTCCCAGGGTCAGCTTGATGATGTTGAGCCTGTCTAACAATCCCTCGATGTCACATGATGACTGCAATACTGCAGGTAGGAGGCAAAATGGGTTCAGGGTTACTACCAGTATCAACAGCCGAATGAACACGAGACAGGGCGTCAGGCTTGGCGTTCGCGTGACCCAGGACGGTAAGACAGAGAAAAAATTGAATCTCCCAAAAATAGTGCCCACCTGGCTTGACGGGGGGTTGAGCTGCTTCGCTGACTGGAGGTAAGCCAGATTCTTATGATCCGTCCAAACGATGAAGGGTTGTTCCGCCCCCTCCAACCAATGTCGCCACTCCTCGAGAGCCAGCTTAACGGCGAGCAGTTCACGATTTCCAACATCATAATTCCTCTCTGCCTGAGAAAGTTTCCTTGAGAGAAAAGCACAGGGATGCAGTTTGTTATCTTCAGGAGAACGTTGTGACAACACTGCACCTACCCCCAGTGTCGGATGCATCCACCTCCACGACAAACTGGCGGTCGGGGTCCCGGCTGCATCAGAATGGGAGCCGAGGCGAAGCGATGTTTCAGTTCTTGAACGCTGATTCGGCCCCTTCATTCCAAGCGAACGGTCGTGAGATGGAGGTGAGAGCGGTGAGTGGCGCGCGCAATGCGGCTGTAGTCCTTGATGAACCTCCTATAGAAGTTCGCAAACCCCAGGAATCGTTGAAGTTGTTTGCGGGTAGAGGGAGCTGGCCAGTCCGTGACAGCAGAGATCTTAGCTGGGTCCATCCGCAGCTCCCCCTGAGCTATGATGTAACCCAAAAAAGAGGTCTCAGACACATGAAATTCACATTTCTCCATCTTCACAAACAGTTTGTTCTCCAACAACCTTTGCAACACCTGGCGCACATGCAGTTCATGTTCCTGGGAGGACTCTGAGAAAATCAAGATATCATCCAGATAGACAAAAACAAACCGATTCAACATGTCCCGAAGGACATCATTGACTAATGCCTGAAAAACAGCAAGGGCATTAGACAACCCAAAAGGCATAACCCGATACTCAAAATGTCCCAAGGGTGTGTTGAAGGCAGTCTTCCATTCATCACCCTTACGAATGCGCACCAGGTGATACGCATTTCGTAGATCCAGTTTCGTAAAGATGGTAGCACCATGAAGGAGGGGAAAAGCAGAATTAATCAAAGGCAGAGAATACTTGTTCTTAATGGTGATGTTGTTAAGTCCACGGTAATCAATACAGGGTCTGAGGGTCTTATCCTTCTTAGCAACAAAAAAGAATCCCGCTCCTGCAGGTGACGAGGAAGGACGCATAATACCTGCCGCCAAGGAGTCCCGAATGTAGTTCTCCATAGCCTCCGTCTCCGGCCGGGAGAGATTGTACAGGCGACTGCTGGGGGAGCGGGGCTCCTGGCTGGAGGTCAATGGCGCAGTCGTAAGGCCGGTGAGGAGGAAGAGAAGTAGCTCTGTGTTTGCAGAAAACGGATGCCAGGTCATGATACACGTCAGGAACAGCAGAAAGATCCATGGACTCCAGTGGAGGTTGAGGCACAGTACTGGCAGGAGTCTGAGCAGAACACAAACAATTCACATGACAAAATGTGCTCCATGAAACAATGCTACCTGTCACCCAATCAATGTGTGGATTGTGTTTTATGAGCCAGGGGGATACCAAGGACCAGGGGAGTCTGTGGGCAGTCGATAATATGGAATTGAATGTTCTCCTGATGATTTCCCGACACTCTAAGACAAACAGGAACAGTCTGATGGGTAATGCGGGTCAACAATTGTCCATTTAGACCCTTAGCCTGCAGCGGACAGTCCATAGGAACAGTCTCCAAATCCATTTGTTGAGCCCACTCTCTATCCAAAAAGCTCAGTCGGCACCAGAGTCAATCAGCGCACTAACAGAGAAATTCTGGGACTGCCACTGGAGGGATGCCTGGAGCAGAATGCGGGGAGAAGAGGAAGAATCGCTGCTCGGCTCACCAAAACTTCTCCCATAAATGATGAGCCGGCCCCTTTTCCCGGACGAACTGGGCAGGAAGGAACGAAATGACCAGCTTCTCCACAATACAGGCAGACCCGAGCCTGAATACGACGTGCACGCTCCTCTGAGGACAACCGTGCCCGACCCACCTCCATGGCTTCGGGTTCAGTGCTCCTCGTATCACTCGGGAAGACACGGCTCTCTCCGTAGGGACGATGCAGGAGGAGTTTGTTGATGACAGACAGGTTGCTTGGAACTAACACTCCTCTCGGCGGCGCTCCCGAATCCGATTATCCAACCTGATAGTGAGTGAAGTAAGATTATCCAGCGTAGGCGATTCATCATATGACACCAATTCATCTTTTAAAGTCTCAGACAAAGCATTGATGAACACTCCTTGTAATGCCTCGTCATTCCAACCACTCACTGCTGCTAAAGTCCGAAACTCCACTGCCATCTCCGCCACACTCACGAGCCCCCTGCCGAAGAGAAAACAACCGTTTCGCAGCCTCCTTGCCTCGTACGGGGTGGTCAAAAACCTTCCTCATCTCCGTGGTGAAGGCCACGTAAGCGTTGCAAATGTCCGACTGACTCTCCCAGACCGCGGATCCCCAGGCACGAGCGGAACCGCTAGTAGAGTTGATAAGGTAGGCAATACGGGCTCTTTCTGAGGCGTAGGTGAGGGCTGTTGTTCAAACACTAACTTGAGCATTGAGTCAAAAAATCGCCACAGGTTCCCATGTTCGTCATAGCGCTCTGGAGCAGGAACAAAAGGCTCTCTGATCTGGGCTGAAGGGGGTAGTAGGGACAGACACTTGATTGGTGAGTAATTGAACCTGATTAAGCAGCACCTGACTGTCCTCAGCAATCGTCTTAAACAGGGTATCATGTTGGCCAAGTAGAATGCCCTGATTGGCTATGGCAGTCCAAATTTGGAGTGCACTCTGGGGTGGTATCCGAGCTACTGTCTGCTGGGTTCATGATGGTCAGATCATACTGTTATGATTTAACTGGATAGGAACCCAAATGCAGACAAGTACACCAAGCCAGAGAAGTTTTAACAGGTTTATTATAATGTTCAATAGTCCAGGTTTCCAATAAATGGGGAAGAGCAAGTCCAGGTTACAGGGAGGGGTGCAGATCCAGGTCAGGGCAGGTGTGGTACCGTAATGTCCTAGTGTCCGTGGTGAGTCCAAAGGAGAGGCCCGATAGTGGAGAGCAGGATGGTGGTGGCAGGAGTGAAGCGGAGGCAGGAGTCAGGTTCCAAATATCTGTGGCACAGGAGAAAAAGTAAATAAACAGTCCAAAAAACACAAGAGCGAAAACAGACAGGTTGAGTCGGCAGCGAGACTAACATGGTTGTCTTGACTATGATCTGACGATGAGTGGAAAGTTTGACCGGGTCTTAAAGGCTGAGGTGATTATGGTGAATGAGCTGCAGCTGGAACCCTGACTCCCGCACACCAGACTTCACTCCTGCAATCAAGGACAGACAGAGGGGAGGGGGAGAGCAGAGAGAGAGCTACCTAGCAGCAGTAGGCCTAACAATGTTCTATAAGTTAAGATAGGAGATGGTGCCAGTCACATGCAGGAACCAATCGTATGAATCATGTTTATGTAGGTTTTTGTGTAGCCGTATAAGGCATTATGAAAGGACCATCACTTCAGACCGGCACTTTATGCATCTAAGTTTGACTGTGACCTCTCCAGCTTGCTGACAATAAAGAATGATTCATTTAAGATTGACTTTGAGTGTCCTTGTGTTGAATTTCCATTACAGTTGCAACCGAGGACAGACGGTTTTACACACTTCAGCACTCGGCAGTCCAGTTCTGTGAGCTTGTGTGGCCTACCACTTTACGGTTGCTCCTAGACATTTTCACTTCACAATAACAGCACGCAGTTGACCCGGGGCAGCTCTAGAAGGGCAGAAATGTGATGTCTCAGAAATTTTACGAACTGACTTGTTGGAAAGGTGGCATCCTATGATGGTGCCACATTGAAAGTCACTTTGCTCTTTAGTAAGGCCATTCTACTTCCAGTGTTTGTCTATGGAGATTGCATGGCTGTCTGTTCGATTTTATACACCTGTCAGCAACAGGTGTGGCTGAAATAGCCGAATCCACTAATTTCAAGGGGTGTCCACATACCTTTGACCATGTAGCGTATATTGAGACAAATTACAGACAGTAGCCTACAAGTAGCAAAATAGAACTCAATTAATTGAAAATGAAATGTATTTCAATATGATTGAAATAGGCCTATAGCCTGATGTTTATATTTTAATGCAGTCATCTCAGTTTTCATTTGAAGCATAATTGTATACATCACTTCTTTGTATCGATTGCGAAGACATTGGCAACTAGGTATTTGTAGTCAACTTTGTTCTGAAGTTATTGGAAGTCACAGAGATACGGATAGATCATGTAATTCTATGCTTAGCGGAGATCTTCTGTGTATAAAGTGACACCGGAAACCGGGCCCTGGATAAGAGCAACTGCTAAATTACTAAAATGTTAAAGGTAAATGTTTTATACCAAAAATCAATCAAATTGTATTGGTCACATACACATATTTGAAAAACAATACCCACAAATCCCCAAAATAAAAATAAGAAATTAAGAAATATCAGGAAAAAACAACGCCTTGACTAGAATACAGTATATACATATAAAGAGGGTAAGCAGTATGTAAACACTATTAGAGTGAACAGTGTTCAATGACTAGGTACATAGGGCAGCAGTCACTAAGGTGCAGGGTAGAGTACTGGGTGATAGCCAGCTAGAAACAGTGACTAAGTTCAGGGCAGTGTACTGGGCAGAGGCCAGCTAGTCTGATGGCCTGGAGATTAAAATCTCATAAAACTGGACTGTATATAATTATTTTTCAAACATTTTTTAAAATAATGATGTCACAAATGTATCATTTTACAGATTTCTTATGTCGTTACATGAGTTTGTTACATTTGACAGTGTAAAACCTAGCAGTACTACTTATTTCTCTGAGAGTGAGGCAGATGTATAGCATTTTGGGGGGGGGGGGAAATAGATTATTTGTCTCTCTGAAATGAAACCATCAAGTGATAGATTTTAAACAAATACATTTCTGTCAAGATTAGATGGTGAAAAAACCCACAAATATCTTTAATAACAGGCACTCAAGGCACGTGTGTCTCTCTCTGTCTCTCTCTGTCTCTCTCTCTGTTTCTGTCTCTCTGTCTCTCTCTGTCTCTCATCTCTCTCTCCTCTCTCTCTGTCCTCTCTCTTTCTGTCCTCTCTCTCTCTCTCTCTTCTCTCTCTCTTCTCTCTCTCTTCTCTGTCTCTCTCTCTCTTCTCTGTCTCTCTCTCTTCTCTGTCTCTCTCTCTGTCTCTCTGTCTTTCTCTCCTTTCCTCCCCCTTCCTCTCTCTTCCTCCCCCTCTCTCCAGGTCTTTGTGATGTGTGGAGCTATAATCTACACGGTGATGTGTCCGGATGGGGAGGTGGATGCTGCGTTGGGCTTTACGTCCTGGCATGGGTGTCCTTCCCTCTGTGTCTGGTCAGTGGTCTCATCTACATGGTACTGAGGAAGAGGGAATGAGAGAGGGAGGGAGGCTGAGGTTAAGGCCTCACACCACCACCACCAGCAGAACACAGCACTTTGTCCCAGGGTCTTAATGAGGTTTACCTTCTGAATTGATTGACAATTAAATTGAATTGAGCCCAACCATGCTGTGCCCACTGACCACCAGAGGAGGCTGGTGAGGGGAGGATGAATGGCTCATAATAAGGGCTGGAATGAAGTGAATGGAATTGTACGTATGTGTTTGATGCGTTTGATACCATTCCATTCATTTTATTCCAGCCATTATTATGAGCCTGTCCTCCATGCCACCAGCCACCACTGCTGACCACAGACCAGAGACCAGACAAACAGTCTAACTGGCAACCCACGGATACATTAGTCTGGTCCCAGATCTGTGTGTGCTTTAGCCAACTCCTTCAGATATAAATGGCATGACAATGAGTCAGAAGAGTTGGTTTAAACAGATCTGAATCAGGAAACTAAGAGTTGGTTTCAACAGATCTGAATCAGGAAACTAAGAGTTGGTTTCAACAGATCTGAATCAGGAAACTACGAGTTGGTTTCAACAGATCTGAATCAGGAAACTAAGAGTTGGTTTCAATAGATCTGAATCAGGAAACTAAGAGTTGGTTTAAACAGATCTGAATCAGGAAACTAAGAGTTGGTTTTAACAGATCTGAATCAGGAAACTAGGAGTTGGTTTAAACAGATCTGAATCAGGAAACTAATATTTGGTTTAAACAAATCTGAATCAGGAAACTAAGAGTTGGTTTAAACAGATCTGAATCAGGAAACTACGAGTTGGTTTAAACAGGTCTGAATCAGGAAACTAATATTTGGTTTAAACAAATCTGAATCAGGAAACTAAGAGTTGGTTCAAACAGATCTGAATCAGGACACTAAGAGTTGGTTTAAACAGATCTGAATCAGGAAACTAAGCGTTGGTTTCAACAGATCTGAATCAGGAAACTAAGAATTGGTTTAAACAGATCTGAATCAGGAAACAAAGAGTTGGTTTAAACAGATCTGAATCAGGAAACTAAGAGTTGGTTTAAACAAATCTGAATCAGGAAACTAAGAGTTGTTTTAAACAGATCTGAATCAGGAAACTAATATTTGGTTTGAACCACACAGATCTGAATCAGGAAACTAATAGGACCACATACATTTACATTTTAGTCATTTAGCAGACGCTCTTATCCAGAGTGACTTACAGTTAGTGAGTGCATACATTACTTTAAAAAAAATAAAAAAAACATACTGCCCCCCCCGTGGGAATCGAACCCACAACCCTGGCATTGCAAACACCATGCTCTACCAACTGAGCTACATCCCTGCCGGCCATTCCCTCCCCTACCCTGGACGACACTGGGCCAATTGTGCGCCACCCCATGGGTCTCCCGGTCGTGGCCAGCTACGACAGAGCCTGAATTCGAACCAGGATCTCTAGTGGCACAGAGACCACTGCGCCACTCGGGAGAGTACCCGACCTGGGTTCAAATAGTATTTGTTTTCCGTCAAACACTTTGAGCATTTGATTACCTTTTTGAGTGTTTGTACTTTTGGCAAAATTCCATTGGTTTCATTGTGCCAGGCAAGCTCAATCAAGCCCAGTTTAGGCATTTGTAAGAAAACTAATCCTATTTGAACCCAGGTCTAAATTATACATACCCATGCGTTAGTAAACTACAGAGAAGAACAGACAATCCATGTTCCAGTGTAAAGATGTACATAGTGTTTGCTGTTGAATGTTTATTACATGTCTACATACCTTTAGTACATAGTGGGGTTGAGTTGCTTTGTTGAGCTCAGTTCATTGTTAGTGCACCTTTAGTAAATAGTGGGGTTGAGTTGCTTTGTTGAGCTCAGTTCATTGTTGAAGCACCTTTAGTACATAGTGGGGTTGAGTTGCTTTGTTGAGCTCAGTTCATTGTTAGAGCACCTTTAGTACATAGTGGGGTTGAGTTGCTTTGTTGAGCTCAGTTCATTGTTAAAGCACCTTTAGTACATAGTGGGGTTGAGTTGCTTTGTTGAGCTCAGTTCATTGTTAGAGCACCTTTAGTACATATTGGGGTTGAGTTGCTTTGTTGAGCTCAGTTCATTGTTAAAGCACCTTTAGTACATAGTGGGGTTGAGTTGCTTTGTTGAGCTCAGTTCGTTGTTAAAGCACCTTTAGTACATAGTGGGGTTGAGTTGCTTTGTTGAGCTCAGTTCATTGTTAAAGCACCTTTAGTACATAATGGGGTTGAGTTGCTTTTTTGAGCTCAGTTCATTGTTAGAGCACCTTTAGTACATAGTGGGGTTGAGTTGCTTTGTTGAACTCAGTTCATTGTTAAAGCACCTTTAGTACATAGTGGGGTTGAGTTGCTTTGTTGAGCTCAGTTCATTGTTAGAGCGCTTGTTGTTTTCATATTTTCTCCTCTGTGCCAAAGAGATAAAGCTGTGATATCAGCGTTTAGGGAAAAAGCCAATATTTTAAAAACCTTTTAAATGTTTATTTTGCTTTACTATAGTGTAGTGTCAACTCCTAGCTTGTCATTGTCAAGTCAAACATGACAATTCCATAAAGAGTTGTCAAGAAAGCAAGAACAGACTGGCCATCAGGCTAGTCAACTCCTTCAGACAACGTGAATTCATTAACAACAACAGTTTTCTTGATGAAGGAAAATGGGGATATGTTTAGGATCCAACTAATTATAATTGTGTTAATGAACGAATGAGCATTACTGTTTTAAATCTTTGTGATACGCCAAATACAACTACTGTATTGTCTACTAGGATTCTGAAATGTAAATGGTTGAAACTGGATCCCTCATAATGATTCTACATTTTATAGTATGCCATGGCCATTACTGGCCAAAGGTTAAACTACTGTTATGTTAATGCTATATTATGGTGTTGTACCACTAGACTTTGACCAGATATTATTGCATCAAAGATCAACTGTACCTACAACACAGATACAGAGCCACTTGTCATCAGGAAGGTGCTCTCTCAGCACAACGGAAAATATCGCAGTGACTTGACATGTTCTGGTTGTGAATACAGGCTACAAGGTAAGAATCTTCCAAGGGATTTTTGTAAAGTGTGTAGGGAAATTAAATATATGGTGTTATTATAGTATAGAGAATGACAGTAAAACACTCAGATCTAACAGTCCATTTCACCTGGGACAGGTACGTGTCAGTTCAATCATACAAAATGGCGCTAACTGGGCGTAGGCAAGTCAAATTCAAAAACATATTGTTGTTCATATCTCGTATTATATGATTTGTATATCGTGGTTATTTTACAATTTGTAAAAATGTTAATGTATCATAGTTCTAAATCATCTTTCAGAATATCAGAACATTTGTTGTTTTCAAAATTACAATGAGCTCCTGCTTCCTGTGTAATTTGGTATGAAACCTGAACGTACTTTTCTTAACATTGATATTATGAATTAAATTCAATAATTTCATAATAATATCAGACCTGTTGAACAAAGCAACACACTAGAATGAGTGGAATTATTACAAGAGAAAGTGAGACATTATTATTATTTATTATTAATATTATTATTGTAATTAATATTATGAATAATATTATATTATTATTATTAGTTCCACTACATGGAGAAAAGGTGAAAAATATCAGTCATGACTACATGTTGATGTGATTGCATTATATCTCCTGACTGTTTGGATCTATCTGTTAGTAAATGTTTGATTTCTAAGAGATAATGAATAAAATAGAACAATTGACCTTCAATAATTAGTTGTCACTGTGTTCACCACAACCAACATGTTGGATCTCTGTTTAGGGGTCAGTGGTCTAAAATGAGTCTCTCTGGGGAGAGAGAGGAGGGGGGCCCTGCCTCTAAAATGAGACTCTCTGGGGACATGACACCAAAGCTAAGAGGTGAGATGACAATGTTCTTTAAGGATTTATAAAGAGTAAAACGTTATATCCACAATATTTTTCACATTTGTTATTTTTTGTCAGAAATGATTGCTTATGGGTACCTTCATGTGTCTAAAATGTTGACAATACTACCATTATATCAACACACTCTTCACTCCTGTTTAAACCAAAAAGGGTTCTATCACTTGCTTTATATATGGAACCACTAAAAGTTCTATATAGAAACCTTTTATAGGGTTCTTTAATCAGAACTCTAGAGGTTATTCTTCCCTGAACCATAATGGTTCCATATAGAAACCTGCATGGTGCCATTTATGAATTATGGCTACTATTATTAAATAGGAATATTTTTAGCTAGAATATAATTTATATGAAAATAGGAACGGTTGAAAAATCCCAATATTCATTTAAAATGATCCTTATAAATAGTAGTGCTGGGGATTTGGAAAGCCATAGTCAGTCAATCAACATTAGAATAATACTCTTATGAAAAATATTGACCTTTAACTTACAGTCTGTGGATACTATGCGACTAGTGATAAATTGCGTCAATTCAAATCTGGTATTGGAACAAAAGAGGTCAACACGTCTTCTGAAATAGACTAGTATTTTAATTAATGCAAAACACTTCAATGGTAAATATGATGTTTGTATATACGGGTCCACTGAAATACCACGCAGGGCAGACAGAGAACTGAGCCATCATTCTAAGTTCTTCTTTAAATAATCTGACAGAGATAGTTCCCGCTCCCTGCTGGCCAATCAGAGTAGAGACTGAGCGTGGTTTAGACTTACTCAGCCTATCGTTGGCGCACAGGCTGGTCCCAGTCCCTTGGCGCTTCACTGTTGCCAGGTGTTTAGTTGTTTTGCAACTTGTCCAGAGAGTCAGCACTTTTGCAGTACACATGTCCTTGAGCGGTCTAACAAAGAGGCAGTGTGTGTATGTGAGACACAAGTCTGTCTCGGCCTACCCCCTAATAGTTCCTCACATTAATCACAACTTGTTATGTTGACCAATCTATATCAGTACAGCACAAACCTATTATGTTTAATCATTCATGTATTCTTTCTAAGCTAGGCATCACATCTAAAATATAAGAGAATAATTTCCCACACTAGAAAGGTTAAAAATGCATGTATGACATCACAGCACAGTTGAACAAATATATGGCAGGTGGAAATCAAAAGAGGATGTTCTACGGAGATAGGTGGGCGGGGCTGAGAGTAGCAGAGGGGTGGGATTAAAAAAGATCATGATCGGTAATAGTCATTACTGTAAACACTATAGATGTCTGAGTACTATCTATCCAAAATGTAATGTGTATAATTAATTATTATTATTATATATATAAAAAAGGAATTACTTTATTAATTATTGATTAGTAAATCAAATCAAATCAAATCACATTTTATTGGTCACATGCGCCGAATACAACAGGTGCAGACATTACAGTGAAATGCTTACTTACAGCCCCTAACCAACAGTGCATTTATTTTTAACAAAAAAGTAAAAATAAAACAACAACAAAAAAAGTGTTGAGAAAAAAAAGAGCAGAAGTAAAATAAAATAACAGTAGGGAGGCTATATAACAGGGGGGTACGGTGCAGAGTCAATGTGCGGGGGCACCGACTAGTTGAGGTAGTTGAAGTAATATGTACATGTGGGTAGAGTTAAAGTGACTATGTATAAATAATTAACAGAGTAGCAGCAGCGTAAAAAGATGGGGTGGGGGTGGGGGGGCAGTGCAAATAGTCCGGGTAGCCATGATTAGCTGTTCAGGAGTCTTATGGCTTGGGGGTAGAAGCTGTTGAGAAGTATTTTGGACCTAGACTTTGCACTCCGGTACCGCTTGCCGTGCGGTAGCAGAGAGAACAGTCTATGAGTAGGGTGGCTGGAGTCTTTGACAAGCCTTCCTCTGACACCGCCTGGTATAGAGGTCCTGGATGGCAGGAAGCTTGGCCCCAGTGATGTACTGGGCCGTACGCACTACTCTCTGTAGTGCCTTGCGGTCGGAGGCCAAGCAGTTGCCATACCAGGCGGTGATGCAACCAGTCAGGATGCTCTCGATGGTGCAGCTGTAGAATTCTTTGAGGATCTGAGGACCCATGCCAAATCTTTTCAGTCTCCTGAGGGGGAATAGGCTTTGTCGTGCCCTCTTCACGACTGTCTTGGTGTGTTTGGACCATGATAGTTCGTTGGTGATGTGGACAGCAAGGAACTTGAAGCTCTCAACCTGTTCCACTACAGCCCCGTCGATGAGAATGGGGGCGTGCTCAGTCCTCTTTTTTTTCCTGTAGTCCACAATCATCTCCTTTGTCTTGGTCACGTTGAGGGAGAGGTTGTTGTCCTGGCACCACACGGCCAGGTCTCTGACCTCCTCCTTATAGGCTGTCTATAGATGTCTGGGAAAAAATAATAATTACTGTGTAAAAGTATTGTATGGGTAGAATTGATCTTGGTTATATGCAAACACACACGTCAACTCTGGCTGACTTCTTTACAATACAATACATTACAATACAATACAACTTTGTCCATTAGTTACAGCAAACAACAAAAGTGTGTCGTCTGCTCCGTTCTTAACCCCCCCAACCAGCAGACCTCACACATACAGTTGAGACCAGCACAGGTTCAAGCTGCAGTGCAGCGCCCCTGGATGGAGAGCATGTTGTGGGGTTAAGGGCCTTGCTCAAGGGCCCAACGAAAGGTGAATGTTTTGAGGATGTGAAACTAGCAGCCCTCCAGTGGTCAGATCAATTCCGCCCGTTTTTTCCAGCGCCTAGCTCGGGTTTCAAACCGGACACCTTTCTGCCATAGGTCCAACTCCTGCCACAGCTCCAACTCATTTGCCGCTGGGCGAAAACCTGAGTTAATATTCAAAAATAAGCAAGAGTTAATCTGCCAAAATTGAGAAAAAATGCTATGCAGACATCATTATTATGATGTAGAAGAACAACATTCCTGTAGTTGTCATCAGCAGCAGCCACAAGCCAGACTGAGCAAAACATAGATGGTGTGTTAAAAGTCATGTAATGATTAACTAGGCTATTGAATCACCAACACTTATTATACATAATTATTATACAGAAATCATTGTCAAAAGTGGAAGACATATTGATGCATGTAGGTCTATATTATTTCTGGATTGATCATATAGAAAAATCAAAACATTATTTTAACAACTCCAATGTGGCGCAGGAACCACTGACTCGGTGCATTTTCCTATTATCAAGACACCTTCTGTTAACCCAGATCTCAAAATATTGTTTAAAAAAAGTAATAATTTTGTTTTACGTAATAATAATGATAATAATAATGCTAACAAATTCATTTTACTAATGTAAGCCACTGTAAAGACTGGTTTAGTTTATTGTGTGGCAGTGCTCATGTCCGCGTTCTGGAACTGTCCGCGTCCTCGTACAGAACTGTCCGCGTCCACGTACGGTTTGGTGCCAAGCATATTGTCCAGTTACGCGCAGAGTGGGCTGAGGTGATCTTGGGGAATAACGACGGAGTTCGTTACAGTGTTGAGACACCGAAGTTTATTGTTCAATTTGCTTTTTGCTTAACGTTCAGGGACAGTATGAGTGTAGCCAGATCCTTTTAACTCGCTATCCTTGTTTCATTTTGTGGTTCACCGGATTCGTCATCATCCTCGAGGGACAGACAAACGACCTGCTAGTTAGCCAAGCTAGTCGGTACAGCTAGCTAAGATAGCTACTCTACCAGCAGCATCCTAGTTATCCTAGCTACCACTACATCATCACCGGCTGCCTGCATTTCTTGTGGACCGATGGAGCTCCCTGGTTGTTTCTTCCACCTGTTAAATACCGTGGAGGGCTTCTCCCTCTCTCTTGATGGATGCTGGCCTACGCTCCCTCTGTCCGGTTCTCCTCTCTTCACTGTATGGACGGTAACTTTAGTGTTTAACCCCTCTGTGTCCAAGGACTGAACTTTTGAATATTATTTTCGGGTTGCCTCAAGTGACATTTTTTACAATGTTTTTTTTCGGATACATTTAGTTCATTGCATCCGCCATGGAGCCCAGTTTCATAATATTACCGTATGTCCCTAGTTATGACATAATCGCGAAATAACAGCTCCTATTAGTTCTATTGAGCTCTGTGGCACCGACTCGCCTTTCGAAAGTGTTGTTCCAAGCTCATTGTTCAGCATCACAATGCCAGCTTCGCCAACAAAGAGACCTGCCTGCATTAATCCTGTAAGTTTTCATTGTAACTTACTAATAACAAGGTTGCGGCTACTTCGTGCGTGCACTCACTCACTCACTCACTCACCTGTGTACACGTTGTGGTCACCCATTTTGCTAGCGATGGCTGGTGGATAGCCATCAAACATTAAACAGTTTCTGGTCATTACATTTACATTTACATTTACGTCATTTAGCAGACGCTCTTATCCAGAGCGACTTACAAATTGGTGTATTCACCTTATAGCCAGTGGGACAACCACTTTACAATATGTTATTTTTTTACATTTTTTTGGGGGGGGTGGGGTAAGGGGGGGTAGAAGGATTACTTTATCCTATCCCAGGTATTCCTTAAAGAGGTGGGGTTTCAAGTGTCTCCGGAAGGTGGTGAGTGACTCCGCTGTCCTGGCGTTGTGAGGGAGCTTGTTCCACCATTGGGAGCCAGAGCAGCGAACTGTTTTGACTGGGCTGAGTGGGAACTGTGCTTCCGCAGAAGTAGGGGGGCCAGCAGGCCAGAGGTGGATGAACGCAATGCCCTCGTTTGGGTGTAGGGACTGATCAGAGCCTGAAGGTACGGAGGTGCCGTTCCCCTCACAGCTCCGTAGGCAAGCACCATGGTCTTGTAGCAGATGCGAGCTTCAACTGGAAGCCAGTGGAGTGTGCGAAGGAGCGGGGTGACGTGAGAGAACTTGGGAGGGTTGAACACCAGATGGGCTGCGGCATTCTGGATGAGTTGTAGGGGTTTAATGAAACAGGCAGGGAGCCCAGCCAACAGCGAGTTGCAGTAATCCAGACGGGAGATGACAAGTGCCTGGATTAGGACCTGTGCCGCTTCCTGTGTAAGGCATGGTCGTACTCTCCGAATGTTGTAGAGCATGAACCTACAGGATCGGGTCACCACCTTGATGTTAGCGGAGAACGACAGGGTGTTGTCCAGGGTCACGCCAAGGCTCTTTGCACTCTGGGAGGAGGACACAACAGAGTTGTCAACTGTGATGGCGAGATCATGGAACGGGCAGTCCTTCCCCGGGAGGAAGAGCAGCTCCGTCTTGCCGAGGTTCAGCTTGAGGTGGTGATCCGTCATCCACACTGATATGTCTGCCAGACATGCAGAGATGCGATTCACCACCTGGTTTTTAGAAGGGGGAAAGTAGAAGATTAGTTGTGTGTCGTCTGCGTAGCAATGATAGGAGAGGCCATGTGAGGATATGACAGAGACAAGTGACTTGGTGTATAGCGAGAATAGGAAAGGGCCTTAACTGAGCCCTGGGGGACACCAGTGGTGAGAGCATGTGGTGATGAGACAGATTCTCGCCACGCCACTTGGTAGGAGCGACCTGTCAGGTAGGACACAATCCAGGAGTGAGCCGCGCCAGAGATGCCCAACTCGGAGAGGGTGGAGAGGAGGATCTGATGGTTCATAGTATCAATGGCAGCAGACAGGTCTAGAAGGACAAGAGCAGAGGAGAGAGAGTTAGCTTTAGCAGTGCGGAGAGCCTCCGTGACACAGAGAAGAGCAGTCTCAGTTGAATGACCAGTCTTGAAATCTGACTGGTTTGGATCAAGAAGGGGGAGGAGGATTCAGCAGGGAGGAGAAGGTGGCAAAGAGCTTCCTAGGGTTAGAGGCAGATGCTTGGAATTTAGAGTAGTAGAAAGTGGCTTTAGCAGCAGCAACAGAGGAAGAAAATGTAGAGAGGAGGGAGTGAAAAGATGCCAGGTCCGCAGGGAGTCTAGTTTTCCTCCATTTCCGCTTGCCTGCCCGGAGCCTTGTTCTGTGAGCTCGCAATGAGTCGTCAAGCCACGGAGCAGGAGGGGAGGGCCGAGCCGGCCAGGAGGATAGGGGACATAGAGAGTCAAAGGATGCAAAAAGGTAGGAGAGGAGGGTTGAGGAGGCAGAATCAGGAGATTGGAGGGAGAAGGATTGAGCAGAGGGAAGAGATGATAGGATGGAAGAGGAGAGAGTAGCGGGAGAGAGAGAGCGAAGGTTGCGACGGTTCATTACCATCTGAGTAGAGGCAGAGTGAGTAGTGTTGGAGGAGAGCGAGAGAGAAATGGATACAAAGTAGTGGTCGGAGACATGGAGGGGAGTTGCAGTGAGATTAGTAGAAGAACAGCGTCTAGTAAAGATGAGGTCAAGCGTATTGCCTGCCTTGTGAGTAGGGGGGACGGTGAGAGGGTGAGGTCAAAAGATGAGAGGAGTGGAAAGAAGGAGGCAGAGAGAATTGAGTGAAAGGTAGACGTAGGGAGGTTAAAGTCCCCCAGAACTGTGAGGGGTGAGCCATCCTCAGGAAAGGAACTTATCAAGGCGTCAAGCTCATTGATGAACTCTCCAAGGGAACCTGGAGGGCGATAAATGATAAGGATGTTAAGCTTGAATGGGCTAGTGACTGTGACAGCATGGAATTCAAATGAGGAGATAGACAGATGGGTCAGGGGAAAAAGAGAGAATGTCAACTTGGGAGAGATGAGGATTCCTGTGCCACCACCCCGCTCACCAGATGCTCTCGGGGTATGCGAGAACACATGGGAGTAGCATTGTTTTCAGTGGCAATCCATTTTTCCGTCAGCGCCAAGAAGTTGAGGGAATGAAGGGTAGCATAGGCTGAGATGAACTCTGCCTTGTTGGCCGCAGAACGGCAGTTCCAGAGGCTGCCGGAGACCTGGAACTCCACGTGGGTCGTGCGTGCAGGGACCACCAGGTTAGAGAGGCAGCAGCCACGCGGTGTGAGGCGTTTGAATAGCCTGTGCGGAGAGGAGAGAACAGGGATAGACAGACGCATAGTTGACAGGCTACAGAAAATGGCTAAAATAATGCAAAGGAGATTGGAATGAAATGAACTAAACATCTGGGAAAGCGAGAGAGCGGGGCCTCCCTTATTTACGTTTCACTGAAACACCCAAATATAACTCTCCCAACTTCCACCTCAAAAACCATAATTGTTGTAAACTACAGCGGTTCAATGTTTTCTAGGACTAGACTAACTTAGTTTATTCAGCTAGCTAACTTGGTACTGTATTCTTCCGTGAAAACCGTCCAGGGCACCTAGTCCTATGACGCCATTGCCAACTAGCATGCCGGACTCCAACAACACGGTTTAGCACCAATACTCGGCCACAACAAACCACACGCCAAGCAGATAATTTGTGTCCATGTCTAACGTTGTGGGTTAGTCCCGACAGCTTGAGAGAGTCCGTCGTCAACTTATTCAGCCAGTTAGTTAGCTAGAATAGTTAGCATACTAGCTAGCCATTGCTTTCTGCCAACGAAAAAAACCCTCCTCCCACGGCACGAACACAGAGAGAGAGCCAAGCTAACGTTAACTAGTCACCCATGTCCCGAATTCCCTTCCGACTCTGGTTACCAGTATGTAAAAACAAAACACAAATGTAGGTTATAACTTACCCCTAGCAGCTACTGTTAGCTAGCCAAGTGCAAAGCTAGCCACTGAATCGACTCAGCCAGTTCGCGTCTGTTCGCTAGGTCGTTCCAGCTATTGTTTAGTAGCTATCCAGGTGGCAACAATCTAGCTACATTTCGAGCACAGTAGCTACTTACTACCTAACGTTAACGGTTCAGACAATGAGGTTAGAAAAACTGCTGAATGGTAGGCAGCTAGCTGGCGTAATTACAGGTACTCTTAAGCGTGAAACAACTATCCACAGTTGCTAATAGTTACCAGTAGCTACCAGCTAGTCCAGGTAGTGGGTTAGCCAGCCTCGTGCTTCACCGGGCTCAGCCGAACACAATACCTACAATAATTATAACCCACGATACCTACAATACCTAACTACAATCTAAATACATAGTTTAAGCTTTACTCCACACCATATAAGCCATATAACCACCTGCCAGATAAATTTTCTGGTCATGGTTAACCATATTTGTTTTCAGAAAAATGTGTACAACCTAAACAAAACGTGTGTCCCTGTCCTCTTTTTCAAGATGTGGCCGATTTAAACAGCCAGAATACATTTTTTAATTAAGAAAGAACCATTTTTGTTGTTTCTAAATGGCTGCTGGGTCATTTGATATGCGTCGAAATCTTCGTTCGTAGGCATCGAATTGAGCGAATGCTGCGCAGTTTTGAGACTGATCTAATGAATTAACAAGAAAATACACTTTATTTCTCAGCTGCCTCACCAATATCTGTACGTGAATTCATCACTTTTAATTGTTAAATATTTCCAATAGATGGCAGCATAAGACCACGAAGCATCAGTTATAGGCTGCAAGCAGCAATATGATTGACATAAAATAGCATGCAACCAAAGACTATATGTTCCATGATTTTCTAAAATGGTCAATCATTACTTTAGTTAGCTATATATCTCGTATTAGGCCTGTGTTGCTTTTGGAAAAGCAATTAAATAGTGACTATAGCAGGTGTTGAACCCCGGGTAAATAATCACTAGTCAGATGTGCTAACCTCAACCCTAGTATAAATGCACTATTTAAAAATATCATCTTAATATCTAATATTGCGATTAAACAACCTCGGAATAAAAAAGAACAGAGTGCGTCTTCCAGCCCGCCAATAAATTACATCATGCAACCCTCACGGTTAGCAAATTTACCTCAACATGCCTCTCGCTTGCGCGAGAAGGCAGAGTGGCTTGCTGCTGGTTGATGAATTTGACAATGGATGTACTAGGAAAATACGTTTTCTCGACCAGAGGTGACTAAATTAGTTCATTCATCTGAATAAAGTATATCCTTACTAGTAGTAATTACTCAGAATTACAAAATATGACATTTTCTAGTTCATTTTACCACTTACAACCATAAAATAACAATTTATAGCATAACAAACAATGAAACTGACATAAACCAAAAACATAAGACATTTAGTTAACTATATATGTATATATTTTTTTAAACGATTTATTTAGATGGGTGACATTATCTGCCAAAGTAATACCACTGTAGATAAAGAAGATCTCTCCAGTAGGTCAACCAAAACATTCAAAGGCCACTATCTCAAAAGTGAGGTTACAAGTTTATCATCTTTCAAAGCAGAATTACTTTCCCATTGTTCCTCAACTGTAGTGTATGATATACCTTTTTCTAGCTGAGTCTCTACTTTTATCCAATGTAAAAAACACCGTTTCAAATGTTGCTACATGAGACCGAATCGAGTCGGTCGGTCACATTTGACGGTGTAAAACCTAGCAGTACTTCTTATTTCTCTGAGTGAGGCAGATATATATTATTACTGTGTAAAACCTAGCAGTACTACTTATTTCTCTGAGAGTGAGGCAGATATATAGCATTGTGCAAAAAACATGATTATTTGTCTCTCTGAAATGAAACCATCAAGTGATATATTTTAAACAAATACATGGCTGTCATTGAACCATCGCATACCATGATTAGCTACTGAAAAAACACACCAATCTCTTTCATAATTTCTTAAAACAATAAAAGCTAATTTAGGAACATTTCTGAAAATGGATATATAGCGTTTTGGAATGAAACTCTTGTTTCCCCATCTGAGCTCAGAGTAGATGAGAGATGTAATGTTTGTCTCTGTTGTGTTGAAGCCCAATCAAGAAGGAGAGACGATCCTCTCCTGTACCCAGCTGTGTGTCTATGAAGAGTGACCAGTCTATGGGTCGTCCTATAATGTTTAGAAAGGGAGCCTTTTCTACTGAACAAAGGTAAGAAGAACTCATGGGTCATGGTCAGTGAGTTAAACAACACTGTCTCTAGTCATTTCTCCTCTCCCATTTTCCCAATTATTTTTGTTTTTTTCATAATCCATAGGATAATCATTTTTTCCATTTTCATAGTCCTAAACAACATTTAAAAATAACAATTTTTATTGACGACTTGTTGTTTCTAAATGGCTGCTGGGTAATTTGATATGCATCGGAATCTTCGTTCTTAGGCATCGAATTGAGCGAATGCTGCGCAGGTTCACTGAGTTGCGAAACAAATGGATATAATGGGGTGATTGTTGTCTAATCGGGTGGTCTAGCTAATTGATTTGTAGATCTGATGCAGTTGCTACCTCAGATTATGAGCCTAGTATGTGTCATTAATGAGGTATGTAGTACCCACAGACGGCCACAGGGCGGCGCAAGAGAGATATAAACCCATACTGTTTTTTGCCTTAAAACCCCAAAACATATCAATCAATCAATCAAATGTATTTATAAAGCCCTTTTTACATCAGCAGATGTCACAAAGTGCTATACAGAAACTCTAACCATACGTACAGTGGGGAGAACAAGTATTTGATACACTGCCAATTTTTCAGGTTTTCCTACTTACAAAGCATGTAGAGGTCTGTAATTTTTATCATAGGTACACTTCAACTGTGAGAGATGGAATCTAAAACAAAAATCCAGAAAATCACGTTGTATGATTTTTAAGTAATTAATTTGCAGTTTATTGCATGACATAATAATATTATCTTAGTAAATACAATTATAGTACGAAATAGCATTTTGATTATTTTGTTAATCAAAACCTGTCTAAGCGTTTTGCTGTTTTTTTTTGTCATTTGTTATTTTATGATATTTATTATTGCAAGACAGAACGCTTGATAAACAAGCCACATTAGTTATATTTTTCTAATGTGGTTTGAACTGGGTGATCTAGTAACCTCTATGTGAAAGTCCAGCAATTGGCGTGGGATAGGTGGGGCAGGTTTGAGACTGATCTAATGAATTAACAAGAAAAATACACTTTATTTCTCAGCTGCCTCACCAATATCTGTACGTGAATTCATCACTTTTAATTGTTAAATATTTCCAATAGATGGCAGCATAAGACCACGAAGCATCAGTTATAGGCTGCAAGCAGCAATATGATTGACATAAAATAGCATGCAACGAAAGACTATATGTTCCATGATTTTCTAAAATGGTCACTCATTACTTTAGTTAGCTATATATCTTGTATTAGGCCTGTGTTGCTTTTGGAAAAGCAATTAAATAGTGACTATAGCAGGTGTTGAACCCCGGGTAAATAATCACTAGTCAGATGTGCTAACCTCAACCCTAGTATAAATGCACTATTTAAAAATATCATCTTAATATCTAATATTGCGATTAAACAACCTTGGAATAGAAAAGAACAGAGTGCGTCTTCCAGCCCGCCAATAATTACATCATGCAACCCTCACGGTTAGCAAATTTACCTCAACATGCCGCTCGCTTGCGCGAGAAGGCAGAGTGGCTTGCTGCTGGTTGATGAATTTGACAATGGATGTACTAGGAAAATAAGTTTTCTCGACCAGAGGCGACTAAATTAGTTCATTCATCTGAATAAAGTATATCCTTACTAGTAGTAATTACTCAGAATTACAAAATATGACATTTTCTAGTTCATTTTACCACTTACAACCATAAAATATCAATGTATAGCATAACAAACAATGAAACTGACATAAACCAAAAACATAAGACATTTAGTTAACTATATATGTATATATTTTTTTAAACGATTTATTTAGATGGGTGACATTATCTGCCAAAGTAATACCACTGTAGATAAAGAAGAGCTCTCCAGCAGGTCAACCAAAACATTCAAAGGCCACTATCTCAAAAGTGAGGTTACAAGTTTATCATCTTTCAAAGCAGAATTACTTTCCCATTGTTCCTCAACTGTAGTGTATGATATACCTTTTTCTAGCTGAGTCTACTTTTATCCAATGTAAAAAACACAGTTTCAAATGTTGCTACATGAGACCAAATCGAGTCGGTCGGTCACATTTGACTGTGTAAAACCTAGCAGTGCTACTTATTTCTCTGAGAGTGAGGCAGATATACAGTCGGGAGAACAAGTATTTGATTATCTGCCGATTTTGCAGGTTTTCCTACTTACAAAGCATGTAGAGGTCTGTCATTTGACACCTGTCCACACACTCAATCAAACAGACTCCAAACTCTCCACAATGGCCAAGACCAGAGAGCTGTGTAATGACATCAGGGATAAAATTGTAGACCTGCACAAGGCTGGGATGGGCTACAGGACAATAGGCAAGCAGCTTGGTGAGAAGGCAACAACTGTTGGCGCAATTATTAGAAAATGGAAGAAGTTCAAGATGACGGTCAATCACCCTCGGTCTGGGGCTCCATGCAAGATCTCACCTCGTGGGGCATCAATGATCATGTGGAAGGTGAGGGATCAGCCCAGAACTACACGGCAGGACCTGGTCAATGACCTGAAGAGAGCTGGGACCACAGTCTCAAAAAAAAACATTAGTAACACACTATGCCGTCATGGATTAAAATCCTGCAGCACACGCAAGGTCCGCCTGCTCAAGCCAGCGCATGTCCAGGCCCATCTGAAGTTTGCCAATGACCATCTGGATGATCCAGAGGAGGAATGGGAAAAGGTAATGCTGTCTGATGAGACAAAAATATAGCTTTTTGGTCTAAACTCCACTCGCCGTGTTTGGAGGAAGAAGAAGGATGAGTACAACCCCAAGACCACCATCCCAAACGTGAAGCATGGAGGTGGAAACATCATTCTTTGGGGATGCTTTTCTGCAAAGGGGACAGGACGACTGCACCGTATTGAGGGGAGGATGGATGGTGCCATGTATTGCGAGATCTTGGTCAACAACCTCCTTCCCTCAGTAAGAGCATTGAAGATGGGTCGTGGCTGGGTCTTCCAGCATGACAACGACCCGAAACACACAGCCAGGGCAACTAAGGAGTGGCTCCGTAAGAACCATCTCAAGGTCCTGGAGTGGCCTAGCCAGTCTCCAGACCTGAACCCAATAGAAAATCTTTGGAGGGAGCTGAAAGTCCGTATTGCCCAGCGACAGCACCGAAACCTGAAGGATCTGGAGAAGGTCTGTATGGAGGAGTGGGCCAAAATCCCTGCTGCAGTGTGTGCAAACCTGCTCAAGACCTACAGGAAACGTATGATCTCTGTAATTGCAAACAAAGGTTTCTGTACCAAATATTAAGTTCTTTTTTTCTGATGTATCAAATACTTATGTCATGCAATAAAATGCAAATTCATTACTTAAAAATCATACAATGTGATTTTCTGGATTTTTGTTTTAGATTCCGTCTCTCACAGTTGAAGTGTACCTATGATAAAAATTACAGACCTCTACATGCTTTGTAAGTAGGAAAACCTGCAAAATCGGCAGTGTATCAAATACTTGTTCTCCCCACTGTATATTATTACTGTGTAAAACCTAGCAGTACTACTTATTTCTCTGAGTGAGGCAGATATATTATTACCGTGTAAAACCTAGCAGTACTACTTATTTCTCTGAGAGTGAGGCAGATATATAGCATTGTGCAAAAAACATTATTATTTGTCTCTCTGAAATGAAACCATCAAGTGATACGGACATGAATTATCTGTTTAGTGTGTTAACACACTCTTGGTAGTTTGTTGCAACCAAGTATTGGTGCTAAACTGTGTGTTATTGGATGCTAGCATGCTAGTTAGCTATGGCGTCATAGCTAGGCACCGTGGGCTGTTGTGGGTAGTTACTGCAGGTTGGCATTGTTTTTCGGCGGTGCCGGGGGTAGCACGAAGCTAGCTAGCTAGCCGTTCTTCAAACAAGGTCAACACAGTGGCCATTGCTAGCTAGGCAACACGACCAGCTAACTGTACTGTAGTAGCTAAATACAATATATTTGTGCTACATAGCCAACGTTTAATTATTGCTGCGTTATGAAAGGAACTAGACACGGACACGAATTATCTGCTTAGTGTGTTAACACACTATTGGTGGTTTGTTGTGACCAAGTGTTGGTGCTAAACTGTGTGTTATTGGATGCTAGCATGCTAGTTAGCTATGGTGTCATAGTTAGCTAGCTGAATAAAGTGGGTTGAGTCTATTCCTTTAAACATTGAACCGCTGTGGTTCACAACAATTCTGATTTCTAAAGGTGGAAGTTGGTAGAGTTTTTGTTCAGGTGGTTCAGTGAAACAATTATAGTTTCTGAGGTAGAAGTTTTGGTGAGGGAGGCCCTGTTCTCTACTCTCCCAGATGTTTAGTTCATTTCATTCCGATCTCCTCTGCATTATTGTAGCCATTTGCTACAGCCTGTCAACCATGCCTCTGCCTATCCCTGTTCTCTCCTCTCTGCACAGACTACACAAACTCCCCACACCGCGTGGCTGCTGCCTCTCTAACCTGGTGGTCCCTGCACGCACCCCACACCTGGAGTTCCAGGTCTCAGGCAGCCTCTGGAACTGCCATTCTGCTGCCAACAAAGCTGACTTCATCCCAGCCTATGCTAATCTCCAGTCCCTCGACTTCCTGGCGCTGACGGAAACATGGATTACCACTGAAAACACTGCTACTCCTACTGCTCTCTCCTCGTCTGACCATGTGTTCTCGCATACCCCGAGAGCATCTGGTCAGAGGGGTGGTGGCACAGGAATCCTCATCTCTCCCAAGTGGACATTCTCAATTTTCCCCCTAACCCATCTGTCTATCTCCTCATTTGAATTCCATGCTGTCACAGTCACTAGCCCATTTAAGCTTAATATCCTTGTCATCTATCGCCCTCCAGGTTCCCCTTGGAGAGTTCATCAATGAGCTTGACGCCTTGATAAGTTCCTTTCCTGAGGATGGCTCACCCCTCACAGTTTTGGGGGATTTCAACCTCCCTATGTCCACATTTGACTAATTTCTCTCTGCCTCCTTCTTTCCACTCCTCTCCTCTTTTGACCTCACCCTCTCACCGTTCCCCCCTACTCACAAGGCAGGCAATACGCTTGACCTCATCTTTACTAGATGCTGCTCTTCTACTAATCTCACTGCAACTCCCCTCCATGTCTCCGACCACTACTTTGTTTCCTTTTCTCTCTCGCTCTCCTCCCACACTACTCACTCTGCCCCTACACAGATGGTAATGCGCCGCCGCAACCTTCGCTCTCTCTCTCCCACTACTCTCTCCTCTTCCATCCTATCATCTCTTCCCTCTGCTCAATCCTTCTCCCTCCAATCTCCTGATTCTGCCTCCTCAACCCTCCTCTCCTCCCCTTTCTGCATCCTTTGACTCTCTGTGTCCCCTATCCTCCCGGCCGGCTCGGTCCTCCCCCCCAGCTCCGTGGCTTGATGACTCATTGCGAGCTCACAGAACAGAGCTCCGGGCAGCGAGCGGAAATGGAAGAAAACTAAACTCCCTGCCGACCTGGCATCTTTTCCTCCCTCCTCTCTACATTTTCTTCATCTGTTTCTGCTGCTAAGGCCACTTTCTACCACTCTAAATTCCAAGCATCTGCCTCTAACCCTAAGAAGCTCTTTGCCACATTTTCCTCCCCTGCTGAATCCCCCCCCCCTCCTCTCTCTCTGTGGATGACTTCGTCCAACCACTTTGAAAAGAAGGTTGACGACATTCGATCCTCGTTTGTTAAGTCTAATGACACTGCTGGTCCTACTCACACTGCCCTACCCTATGCTTTGACTTCTTTCTCCCCTCTCTCTCCAGATAAAATATTGCGACTTGTGACTGCAGGCCGCCCAACAACCTGCCCGCTTGACCCCATCCCCTCCTCTCTTCTCCAGACCATCTCCGGTGACCTTCTCCCCTACCTCACCTCGCTGATCAACTCATCCTTGACCGCTGGCCATGTCCCTTCCGTCTTCAAGAGAGCGAGAGTTGCTCCCCTTCACAAAAAACCAACACTCGATCCCACTGATGTCAACAACTACAGACCAGTATCCCTTCTTTCTTTTCTTTCCAAAACTATTGAGCGTGCCGTCTTTAGCCAACTCTCTTGCTATCTCTCTCAGAATGACCTTCTTGATCCAAACCAGTCAGGTTTCAGGACTGGTCATTCAACTGAGACTGCTCTTCTCTGTGTCACGGAGGCTCTCCGCACTGCTAAAGCTAACTCTCTCTCCTCTGCTCTTGTCCTTCTAGACCTGTCTGCTGCCTTTGATACTGTGAACCATCAGATCCTCCTCTCCACCCTCTCCGAGCTGGGCATCTCCGGCGCGGCTCACTCCTGGATTGCGTCCTACCTGTCCGGTCGCTCCTACCAAGTGGCGTGGCGAGAAGCTGTCTCCGCACCACGTGCTCTCACCACTGGTGTCCCCCAGGGTTCAGTTCTAGGCCCTCTCCTTTTCTCCCTATACACCAAGTCACTTGGCTCTGTCATATCCTCACATGGCCTCTCCTATCATTGCTACGCTGACGATACACAACTAATCTTCTCCTTTCCCCCTTCTGATAACCAGGTGGCGAATCGCATGTCTTGCAGACATATCAGTATGGATGACGGATCACCACCTCAAGCTGAACCCTGGCAAGATGGAGCTGCTCTTCCTCCCGGGGAAGGACTGCCCGTTCCATGATCTCGCCATCACGGTTGACAACTCCGCTGTGTCCTCCTCCCAGAGTGCGAAGAGCCTTGGCGTGACCCTGGACAACACCCTGTCGTTCTCCACCAACATCAAGGCGGTGACCCGCTCCTGCAGGTTCATGCTCTACAACATTCGGAGAGTACAACCCTGCCTTACACAGGAAGCGGCACAGGTCCTAATCCAGGCAATTGTCATCTCCCGTCTGGACTACTGCAACTCGCTGTTGGCTGGCCTCCCTGCCTGTGCCATTAAACCCCTACAACTCATCCAGAATGCCGCAGCCCGTCTGGTGTTCAACCTTCCCAAGTTCTCTCACGTCACCCCCCTCCTCCGCACACTCCACTAGACCATGGTCCTTGCCTATGGAGCAGTGAGGGGAACGGCACCTCTGTACCTTCGGGCTCTGATCAGTCCCTACACCCAAAGGAGGGCATTGCGTTCATCCACCTCTGGCCTGCTGGCTCCCCTTCCTCTGCGGAAGCATAGTTCCCGCTCAGCCCAGTCAAAACTGTTCGCTGCTCTGGCACCCCAATGGTGGAACAAGCTCCCTCACGACGCCAGGACAGCGGAGTCACTCACAACCTTCCGGAGACATTTGAAACCCCACCTCTTTAAGGAATACCTGGGATAGGATGAAGTAATCCTTCTACCCCCCCATCCCACTGGCTATAGGGTGAATGCACCAATTTGTGAGTCGCTCTGGATAAGAGCGTCTGCTAAATGACGTAAATGTGCCCTTGAGCAAGGCACTTAACCCTAATTGCTCATGTAAGTCGCTCTGGATAAGAGCGTCTGCTAAATGACTAAAATGTAATATATAAATGATAGATTTTAAACAAATACATGGCTGTCATTGAACCATCGCATACCATGATTAGCTACTAAAAAAACACACCAATCTCTTTCATAATTTCTTAAAACAATAAAAGCTAATTTAGGAACATTTCTGAAAATTAATATATAGCGTTTTGTAATGAAACTCTTCTTATGTTTCCCCATCTGAGCTCAGAGTAGATGAGAGACATAATGTTTGTCTCTGTTGTGTTGAAGCCCAATCAAGCAGGAGAGACCAGCCACCCCTGTACCCAGCTGGGTGTCCATGAAGAGTGACCGGTCTATGGGTCGTCCTATAATGTTTAGAAAGGGAGCCTTTTCTACTGAACAAAGGTAAGAAGAACTCATGGGTCATGGTCAGTGAGTTAAACAACACTGTCTCTAGTCATTTCTCCTCTCCCATTTTCCCATTTATTTTTGTTGTTTTCATAATCCATAGGCTAATCCTTTTTTCAATTTTCATAATCCTAAACAACATTTAAAAATAACAATTTTTATAGACGACTTGTTGTTTCTAAATGGCTGCTGGGTAGTTTGATATGCATTATAATCTTCGTTCTTAGGCATCAAATTGAGTGAATGCTGCGCAGGTTCAATGAGTTGCAAATCAAATGGATATAATGGGGTGATTGTTGTGTAATCGGGTGGTCTAGCTAATTGATTTGTAGATCTGATGTGTCGCTACCTCAGATTATGAGCCTAGCAGGTGTCATTAATGAGGTATGTAGTACCCACAGACGGCCACAGGGAGGCGCAAGAGAGATATAAACCCATACAGTTTTTTGCCTTAAAACCCAAAACCTATCAATCAATCAATCAAATGTATTTATAAAGCCCTTTTTACATCAGCAGATATCACAAAGTGCTATACAGAAACTCTAACCATACGTACAGTAGGGAGAACAAGTATTTGATACACTGCCAATTTTGCAGGTTTTCCTACTTACAAAGCATGTAGAGGTCTGTAATTTTTATCATAGGTACACTTCAACTGTGAGAGACGGAATCTAAAAAAAAAATCCAAAAAATCACATTGTATGATTTTTAAGTAATTAATTTGCATTTTGTTGCATGACATACTAATATTATCTTAGTAAATACAATTATAGTACGAAATAGCATTTTGATTATTTTGTTAATCAAAACCTGTCTAAGCGTTTTGCTGTTTTTTTTGTCATTAGTTATTTTATGATATTTATTATTGCAAGACAGAACGCTTGATAAACAAGCCACATTAGTTATATTTTTCAAATGTGGTTTGTACTGGGTGACCTAGTCACCTCTATGTGAAAGTCCAGCAATTGGCATGGGATAGGTGGGGTATGTTTGAGACTGATGTAATGAATTAACAAGAAAAATACACTTTATTTCTCAGCTGCCTCACCAATGTCTGTAAGTGAATTCATCACTTTTAATTGTTAAATATTTCCAATAGATGGCAGCATAAGACCACGAAGCATCAGTTATAGGCTGCAAGCAGCAATATGATTGACATAAAATAGCATGCAACCATAGACTATATGTTCCATGATTTTCTAAAATGGTCACTCATTACTTTAGTTAGCCATACATCTCGTATTAGGCCTGTGTTGCTTTTGGAAAAGCAATTAAATAGTGACAATAGCAGGTGTTGAACCCCGGTTAAATAATCACTAGTCAGATGTGCTAACCTCAACCCTAGTATAAATGCACTATTTAAAAATATAATCTTAATATCTAATATTGCGATTAAACAAACTCGGAATAGAAAAGAACAGGGTGCGTCTTCCAGCCCGCCAATAAATTACATCATGCAATCCTCACGGTTAGCAAATTTACCTCAGCATGCCCCTCGCTTGCGCGAGAAGGCAGAGTGGCTTGCTTCTGGTTGATGAATTTGACAATGGATGTACTAGGAAAATACGTTTTTCTCGACCAGAGGTGACTAAATTAGTTCATTCATCTGAATAAAGTATATCCTTACTAGTAGTAATTACTCAGAATTACAAAATATGACATTTTCTAGTTCATTTTACCACTTACAACCATAAAATAACAATTTATAGCATAACAAACAATGAAACTGACATAAACCAAAAACACAAGATATTTAGTTAACAATATATATATATATATATATATATATATATATATATATATATTAACGATTTATTTAGATGGGTGACATTATCTGCCAAAGTAATACCACTGTAGATAAAGAAGAGCTCTCCAGTAGGTGAACCAAAACATTCAAAGGCCACTATCTCAAAAGTGAGTTTACAAGTTTATCATCTTTCAAAGCAGAATTACTTTCCCATTGTTCCTCAACTGTAGTGTATGATATACCTTTTTCTAGCTGAGTCTCTACTTTTATCCAATGTAAAAAACACAGTTTCAAATGTTGCTACATGAGACCGAATCGAGTCGGTCGGTCACATTTGACTGTGTAAAACCTAGCAGTGCTACTTAATTCTCTGAGAGTGAGGCAGATATATAGCATTGTGCAAAAAAACATGATTATTTGTTTCTCTGAAATGAAATCATCAAGTGATAGATTTTAAACAAATACATGGCTGTCATTGAACCATCGCATACCATGATTAGCTACTGAAAAAACACACCAATCTCTTTCATAATTTCTTAAAACAATAAAAGCTCATTTAGGAACATTTCTGAAAATTGATATATAGCGTTGTGTAATGAAACTCTTCTTATCTTTCCCCATCTGAGCTCAGAGTAGATGAGAGATGTAATGTTTGTCTCTGTTGTGTTGAAGCCCAATCAAGAAGGAGAGACGATCCTCTCCTGTACCCAGCTGTGTGTCTATGAAGAGTGACCAGTCTATGGGTCGTCCTATAATGTTTAGAAAGGGAGCCTTTTCTACTGAACAAAGGTAAGAAGAACTCATGGGTCATGGTCAGTGAGTTAAACAACACTGTCTCTAGTAATTTCTCTTCTCCCATTTTCCCATTTATTTTTGTTGTTTTCATAATCCATAGGCTAATCCTTTTTTCCATTTTCATAGTCCTAAACAACATTTAAAAATAACAATTTTTATTGACGACTTGTTGTTTCTAAATGGCTGCTGGATAATTTGATATGCATCGGAATCTTCGTTCTTAGGCATCAAATTGAGCGAATGATGCGCAGGTTCACAGAGTTGCAAACCAAATGGATATAATGGGGTGATTGTTGTCTAATCGGGTGGTCTAGCTAATTGATTTGTAGATCTGATGCAGTTGCTACCTCAGATTATGAGCCTAGCAGGTGTCATTAATGAGGTATATAGTACCCACATACGGCCACAAGGAGGAGCAAGAGTGTCATAAACCCATAATGTTTTTTGCCATATAAACCCTAAACCTAACAATCAATCACATTTATTTATAAAGCCCTTTTTACACCAGCTGATGTCACAAAGTGCTATACAGAAATTCTTACCCTACTTATAACCTATTTTAGCCGTAACCCTAACCACCACTTTTAGAAACTATTTTAGTAATAATATTATCTTAGTAAATACAGTTATAGTATTAAATAGCGTTTTGATTATTTTGTTGTTATTTTATTATATATATATATATATATATATATATATATATATATATATATATATATATATATATATATATATATATATATATATATATATATATATATATATAAAATATATATATATTATTGCAAGGCAGAACACTTGATAAACATTGGTTTTATTTTTCAAATGTGAACTGGATGACCTAGTAACCTCTATGTGAAAGTCCAGCAATTGGTGTGGGACAGGTTTGAGACTGATCTAAGGAATTAACAAGAAAAATACACTTTATTCTCAGCTGCCTCACCAATGTCTGTACGTGAATTAATAACTTTGAATTGCTAAATATTTCCAATAGATGGCAGCATAAGACCATGAAGCATCAGTTACAGGCTACAAGCAGCAATATGATTGACATAAAATTGCATGCAACCAAATACTATATGTCCCATGATTTTCTAAAATGGTCACTCATTACTTTAGTTAGCTATATTTCTCGTATTAGGCCTGTGATGCTTTTGGAAGAGCAATTAAATAGTGACTATAGCAGGTGTTGAACCCCTGGTAAATAATCACTAGTCAGATGCTCCAACCTCAACCCTAGTATACATGCATTTTTAAATATCTAATATTGCGATTAAACAACCTCGGAATAGATAAGACAAGAGTGCGTCTTCCAGCCGGCCAATAAATTACATCATGCAACCCTCCTGGTTAGCAAATGTACCTCAACATGCCCCTCGCTTGTGCTAGAAGGCAGAGTGCTCGCTGCTGGTTGATGAATCTGAAATTGAATATACTAGGAAAATATGTTTTTCTCGACCAGAGTTAACTAAATTAATCTTCAGGCTTATTGATAATTGTTATAGTAATTAAGTATAATTTCAAAACATGAGCATAAAAACAGGTAATAATAAACATGAATCATCATTATATTATTTCACAGTAATCTGTGAAATGCTTTTTCAGTCGTTCCTCTTGCGTTAGCAGTGCTTCATATGTATTCCCAGAAGCCATTTTTTACATCAGCAGTTGTCACAAAGTGCTTATATAGAAACCGAGTCTAAAACCCCAAAGAGCAAGCAATGCAGATTTACAAGCACGGTGGTTAGGAAAAATTCAATAGAAAGGCAGGAACCTAGGAAGAGGAACCAGGCTCTGAGGGGAGGCCAGTCCTCTTCTGGCTGTGCTGGGAGGAGATTATAAGAGTGTATGGCCGTTAAGTTCAGATCGTTCTTCAAGATGTTCAAATGTTCATAGATGACTAGCAGGGTCAAATAATAATCACAGTGGTTATAGAGGTTGCAACACGTCAGCACCTCAGAAGTAAATGTCAGTTGCCTTTTCACAGTCGAGCATTCAGAGGTCGAGACAGCAGGAGTGGTAGAGAGAGAGAGAGAGAGAGAGAGAGAGAGAGAGAGAGAGAGAGAGAGAGAGAGAGAGAGAGAGAGAGAGACAGAGAGAGACAGAGACAGAGACAGAGAGAGAGAGAGAGAGAGAGAGAGAGAGAGAGAGAGAGAGAGAGAGAGAGAGAGAGAGAGAGAGAGAGATAGAGAGAGAGAGAGTGCTAGAGCGAGAGAAGGAGAGGGAGAGAGAGAGAGGGGCGAAACAGCAGTTTCGGGACAAGGTCGCACGTCCGTTGAACAGGTCAGAGTTCCATATCCGCAGGCAGACCAGTAGAAACTGGATCAGCAGCACAACAAGGTATCAGGTCCGGTGGAGCATGTATCAATACTGATAGGATCGAAAGAAAGGGAGCGCTGCTCTCGGATCAGTTTTCTCCATTAAAATCTTTCCTTAACATTATAATTATTTCACAATACTGACCATGGATCAGCTTCTAGAAAGATATTACTACCTACGGCTGCAAATATTGAGGTAGTTTATTCTAATGCTTACACAATAAAAATGCACTAAATCAAAGATTTGGCACATCATTGGGCACATGTTAGGCTACATATCATGAAATATATTGAGACAATTTACAGACAGTAGCCTACAAGTAGCAACATAAAACTAAATATATTTAACATTGAATATATTCCAATATGATTGAAATAGGCCTATAGCCTACTGTTTATATTGTAATGCAATCATCTCGGTTTTCATTTGAACCGAATTTGTGTACATCCCTTGTTTGAATCAATTGCAAAGACATTTGCAACTTTGTATTTGTAGTCAACTTTGTTCTGAATTTATCTGCGGTCACAAAGAGACGGATAAACCATGATTACCATAGATATGGTGTGGACTGTATACTCAATACAATCTAAATCTGATACCTCACTGTCTGTCTTTTGACTGATACTGCGTTTTAAACTGCTCTGGTCAGTCTACTCAAATATTTGTACTTTAGGTTTTTCTCTCTACAAGCAATACTTTGATCATTTGTAATTTCCAATAATCATACATTAATTTTTTAATAAATATATATGGCAGGGTTCAGGACACTGATATATCTGAAAATTTATCTGAAAAAATACACTGCCACTATTTTCACCACCAAAGAATAGCAGTGTGGTTTTAATATGATTTGACTCTTTGCAGGCTGTCAGGCTGTCTAGTCACAGAGGAAGGCTGTGCTTCTCTGGTCTCAGCTCTGAAGTCAAACCCCTCACTCCTGAGAGAGCTGGACCTGAGTAACAATGTCCTGAAGGATTCAGGAGTGAAGCTGCTCTCTGCTGGACTGGGGAAACCCCACTGTAAACTGGAGACTCTGAGGTCAGTATTCCTGTAGTTGGTCGACAAGTGATAACTGTTCACCAGATCCACATGTGTTTACCAGGCACACATAGTCCACACCATATGTGTTTGGACAGTGAAGCTTACAGTTTTAAATTTGGTTTTTAGATACAATGTTTCATATTATGCAACAGTACAGAATGTCACCTTTTATTTAAAGATTTTCATACATATACAGTGAGAGAAAAAAGTATTTGATCCCCTGCTGATTTTGTACATTTGCCCACTGTCAAAGAAATGGTCAGTCTATCATTTTAATGGTAGGTTTATTTGAACAGTGAGAGACAGAATAACAACAAAAAAATCCAGTAAAACGCATGTCAAAAATGTTATAAATTGATTTGCATTTTAATGAGGGAAATAAGTATTTGACGCCCTCTCAATCAGAAAGATTTCTGGCTCCCAGGTGTCTTTTATACAGGTAACGAGCTGAGATTAGGAGCACACTCTTAAAGGGAGTGCTCCTAATCTCAGCTTTTTACCAGTATAAAAGACACCTGTCCACAGAAGCAATCAATCAATCAGATTCCAAACTCTCCACCATGGGCAAGACCAAAGAGCTCTCCAAGGATGTCAGGGACAAGATTGTAGACCTACACAAGGCTGGAATGGGCTACAAGACCATCACCAAGCAGCTTGGTGAGAAGGTGACAACAGTTGGTGCGATTATTCGGAAGAAACTAATGGAAGAAACACAAAATAACTGTCAATCTCCCTCGGCCTGGGGCTCCATGCAAGATTTCACCTCGTGGAGTTGCAATGATCATGAGAACGGTGAGGAATCAGCCCAGAACTACACGGGAGGATCTTGTCAATGATCTCAAGGCAGCTGGGACCATAGTCACCAAGAAAACAATTGGTAACACACTACACCGTGAAAGACTGAAATCCTGCAGCGCCCACAAGGTCCCCCTGCTCAAGAAACCACATATACAGGCCCGTCTGAAGTCTGCCAATGAACATCTGAATGATTCAGAGGAGAACTGGGTGAAAGTGTTGTGCTCAGATGAGACCAAAATTGAGCTTTTTGGCATCAACTCAACTTGCCGTGTGGAGGAGGAATGCTGCCTATGACCCCAAGAACACCATCCCCACTGTCAAACACGGAGGTGGAAACATTATGCTTTGGGGGTGTTTTTCTGCTAAGGGGACAGGACAACTTCACCGCATCAAAGGGATGATGGACGGGGCCATGTACCGTCAAATCTTGGGTGAGAACCTCCTTCCCTCAGCCAGGGCATTGAAAATGGGTCGTGGATGGGTATTCCAGCATGACAATGACACAAAACACACGGCCAAGGAGTGACTCAAGAAGAAGCACATTAAGGTCCTGGAGTGGCCTAGCCAGTGTCCAGACCTTAATCCCATAGAAAATCTGTGGAGGGAGCTGAATGTTCAAGTTGCCAAACGTCAGGCTCGAAACCTTAATGACTTGGAGAAGATCTGCAAAGAGGAGTGGGACAAAATCCCTTCTGAGATTTGTGCAAACCTGGTGGCCAACTATAAGAAACGTCTGACCTCTGTGATTGTCAACAAGGGTTTTTCCACCAAGTACCAAGTCAAGTTTTGAAGAGAGGTCAAATACTTATTTCCCTCATTAAAATGCAAATCAATCAACATTTTTGACATGCGTTTTTCTGGAGTTTTTTGTTGTTATTCTGACTCTCACTGTTCAAATAAACCTACCATTAAATATATATAGACTGATCATGTCTTTGTCAGTCTATATAACAATAATTTTTTCCCTCAGTGTCTAGAGTTTTGAAATGAAACTCTTCCTCTGTTTCCCCATCTGAGCTCAAAGTAGATGAGAGATGTAATGTTTGTCTATGTTGTGTTGAAGTCCAATCAAGCAGGAGAGACCAGCCTCCCCTGTACCCAGCTGTGTGTCGATGAAGAGTAACAAGTCTATGAATCGTCCAATAATGTTTAGAGAGGGAGACTTTTCTACTGAACAAAGGTAAGAAAAACTCATGGGTCATAGTCAGTGAGTTAAACAACACTGTCTCTAGTCATTTCTCCTCTCCCATTTTCCCATATATTTTGGTTGTGTGTGCCTGTCAGTGAGTTTGTGTGCATTCCTTCATGTTTTGTCCCCAGAAACCAACAAGAGAGATCAGAGTCAGAGATTCTCAGTGGTCAGACTTCCCAGAGTCATCAAACAGACCTGGCCTCCATATTCAGTGTATGTGGTCCTGTTATGTACATTTGTTTTTGTTTACCTCAAGTAAAGTTGATCTGTCAATCATTCATTAATGTGTTAATGAGAAAGCATTTAGTCTCTTGCTTAACTGATTTACTTGATTTATTTCAGTTGCTTGAAGAGAATATTATGACATTTGTGAAGAACCAGCTGAATATGTTCAAGAGGATTCTTAGTCCAGAACTCCCAGAAGGCTTTGAGAGTCAGAAGCAGGATAAGGAAGTGGTGGATGCTGAAGATGAGAAGCAGGAGAGCAGTGCCAGAGAGGGGGCTCTGAAGATCACACTGCACGTCCTGAGGAAAATGAACCAGAAGGAGCTTGCTGACACACTGGAGAAAAGTAAGAGCTGTCTGCCTCATGTTGAATGCTGTTTTAGAACAAACATTTAAAATATGTAGCTAAAGTACAGCTAAAGTAGCTGTGTAACTCAATGATATTGTAGCAGCCTTAACACAACCCCTAGTGACCTCATCAAGTAGCAGAATAATATGTTGTGTTGAGAGAGAGAGAGAGAGAGAGAGAGCGAGAGCGAGAGCGAGAGAGAGAGAGAGAGAGAGAGAGAGAGATACCAATAATAATATAATCAGTCACTCCAGTCTGTAATGCATTATGACAACATTTATACAGTCAGTTAAGCGAAGAAATGATTATAATTTAAAATGTAACAGTCCTAGAATACTGTAGGCATTAAAACAGACATAATATTTATATGCTCTGTGTTATTTCTAGATTCAGATGAGCTTGCTGTGATTTGCCAACGTGTACTCAAATCTAATCTAAAGAAGAAGTTTCAATGTGTATTTGAGGGGATCGCTAAACAAGGAAACCCAACACTTCTCAATAAGATCTACACAGAGCTCTACATCACAGAGGGTGGAACAGGAGAGGTCAATAATGAACATGAGCTGAGACAGATTGAGACAACAACCAGGAAACAAGCAAGACCAGAGACTGCAATCAAATGTAACGATATCTTCAAACCCTTAACTGGACAAGACAAACTTATCAGAACTGTGCTGACAAAGGGAGTCGCTGGCATTGGAAAAACAGTCTCTGTGCAGAAGTTCATTCTGGACTGGGCTGAAGGAAAAGCAAATCAGGATGTCCAATTTGTATTTTCATTCCCTTTTCGGGAGCTGAATTTGATGAAAAGGGAAAAACACAATTTGATTGAACTTCTCAATCACTTCTCAATGGAAACCAAAGAATCAAGAATCTCCAACTACGACAAGTACAACGTTCTGTTAATCTTTGATGGTCTGGATGAGTGCCGACTGCCCTTAGACTTCCAGAAGAACAAGATCTGTTGTGACGTCACAGAGTCAACCTCAGTGGATGTTCTGCTGACAAATCTCATCAAGGGAAATCTGCTTCCCTCTGCTCTCCTCTGGATAACTACCCGACCTGCAGCAGCCAATAAGATCCCTTCTTGGTGTGTTGACCAGGTGACAGAGGTACGAGGGTTCAATGACCCACAGAAGGAGGAGTACTTCAGGAAGAGATTCAGTGATGAGGACCTGGCAAGCAGAATCATTTCACACATAAAGACATCAAGGAGCCTCCACATCATGTGCCACATTCCAGTCTTCTGTTGGATCTCTGCAACAGTCCTTGAACACATGCTGAAACATAAGAGAGAAGAGATGCCCAAGACTCTGACTGAGATGTTCATACACCTTGTGGAGTTTCATACCAAACAGAAGAATGAAAAGTATCTTGGGAAAGAAGAGACAGGTCCACACTGGAATAAAGAGAGCATTCTGTCACTGGGAAAACTGGCTTTTCAACAGCTTGTTGAGGGCAATCTAATTTTCTATGAAGAAGACCTGAAAGAGGCTGGCATTGATGTCAATGAAGCCTCAGTGTACTCAGGATTGTGCACACAGCTCTTTAAAGAGGAATGTGTGCTGAACCAGGACAAGGTGTACTGCTTCGTGCATCTGAGCATTCAGGAGTTTCTGGCTGCTGTATATGTGTTCCTCTCATTCATCAACAACAATGAGAATCTAATGGATGAATCTCAATCAACGGCCAGCCACTTTTCTGTGAGGATCAGACACAAGCGTAAAGTTACTGTCTACAAGAGTGCTGTGGATAAAGCCTTACAAAGTGAGACAGGAAACCTGGACCTTTTCCTCCGCTTCCTTCTGGGCCTCTCACTGGAGTCCAATCAGAAGCACTTACGAGGTCTACTGACAAAGACAAGAAGCAGCTCACAGAGCCATGAAGAAACAGTCAAGTACATCAAGGAGAAGATCAGGGAGAATCCCTCTCCAGAGAGGTGCATCAATCTGTTCCACTGTCTGAATGAACTGAAGGACCATTCTCTAGTGGAGGAGATCCAAATCTACCTGAGATCAGGAAGTCTCTCAGAAGCCAAACTGTCACCTGCACAGTGGTCAGCTCTGGTCTTTGTGTTGCTGACTTCAGAAAAGGAGCTGGATGTGTTTGACCTGAAGAAATACTCCAGATCAGAGGAAGGTCTTCTGAGGCTGCTGCCAGTGGTCAAAGCCTCCAGAGCTGCTCTGTGAGTACATCAAATGACATATAAGAACTAATCATCAGGAATAAAAATGAAGTTTAGAGAAATATATTTATTATAATATGTATATAATATATAATATTACATTGAAAAACGTACTGAATCAGTGCATTGGTGTTCACATTAGTATAACAATATGACCATACAATTCTAGGAGACGGAAGATTAATCTATATGTTGTTTAAGAGAATAAACCAAATGCATCTGCCATTGTCCTTCTACACTACTGGTTAAATTAACAGTGTGTTTGTGAAATCATGATGATCTCTCTGTCAGGCTGTCAGGCTGTGGAGTCACAGAGGAAGGCTGTGCTTCTCTGGTCTCAGCTCTGAAGTCAAACCCCTCACACCTGAGAGAGCTGGATCTGAGTAACAATGACCTGAAGGATTCAGGAGTGAAGCTGCTCTCTGCTGGACTGGGGAATCCCCACTGTAAACTGGAGACTCTGAGGTCAGTATTCCTGTAGTTGGTCAACAAGTGATAACTGTTCACCAGATCCACATGTGTTTACCAGGCACACGTAGTCCACACCATATGTGTTTGGACAGTGAAGTTTACAGTTTTACATTTGGTGCTATGCTCCAGCATTTAGGATTTGAGATAGAATGTTTCATATTAGGCAACAGTACAGAATGTCACCTTTTATTTGAGGATAATGGTGAGAGGTTAGCATGTTTTGTTGTAGCCTCTGTAACAAAACACAACCAAAACAAACTGCAAATGCAACCAACGAGTTTGAGACCCAATACTACACTTTTGACTACTTTAATACACTATAAATGAATTGGTCAGAATACTTATGACTTCTTCAAATAGGGGGACTAGATACATAAAGTGCTTTCATTTCTAAATGGTGAAACAGATATGTATTAAAATATCCTCAAATAAAAGGTGACATTATTAACTGTCACCTCATATGAAACATTTCATCTCAAATCCAAAATGCAGGAGTATAGAGCCACATTTAAAATGTTAGCTTCACTGTCAAACTAGATATGGTGTGGACTGTATACTCAATACAATCTAAATCTGATACCTCACTGTCTGTCTTTTGACTGATACTGCTTTTTAAACTGCTCTGGTCAGTCTACTCAAATATTTGTGCTATACATTTTTCTCTCTACAAGCAATACTTTGATAATTTGTCATTTCTAATAACGATACATTCATTTATGAATAGATATGGCAGGTTTCAGGACACTGATGTATCTCAACATGTAGAAAAAATATACTGCCACTATTTTCACCACCAAAGAATAGCAGTGTGGTTTTAATATGATTTGACTCTTTGCAGGCTGTCAGGCTGTCTAGTCACAGAGGAAGGCTGTGCTTCTCTGGTCTCAGCTCTGAAGTCAAACCCCTCACACCTGAGAGAGCTGGACCTGAGCTACAATCACCCAGGAGACTCAGGAGTCAGACTGCTCTCTGCTGGACTGGAGGATCCACACTGCAGACTGGAGAAACTCAAGTATGTAGAGGGTTTATGTCAATGTTCATATCAGACATGTTGGAGTTATCAGGCTAGTTAAGACAAACATTCTGACCACCACTTGGACTAAGTTATATAAAGACTGTGTGTGTGTGTGTGTGTGTGTGTGTGTGTCCAGTGCGTGGGTCCTGTGTGTGTGTGTGTGTGTGTGTGTGTGTGTGTGTGTGTGTGTGTGTGTGTGTGTGTGTGTGTGTGTGTGTGTGTGTGTGTGTGTGTGTGTGTGTGTGTGTGTAGGTGTATCCCTCAATGACTGTCTGTTCTTCTGCTTACCGCTACAGTGTGGAACATGGTGGAGAGAACACAATGAAACCTGGACTTAGAAAATGTGAGTGTTGACTGCTGGGAAGAATATGACTAAGAATAAGTCTTAATTCAAGTGAAGTCAAAGTCAAAGACCACCATCATTACTTACTTGGTCATATTAAATATCAGCTGTAGTTCTACAGAAGCACAAATCAGGGACACCAAAGTTTACAACGAGTTGCTTTGACAATGTGTGTGTCTGTGTATGTGTGTGGCGTGTTCGTGTTACTTTAGAAATGTGTGTCTGTGTTCATGCATGCATACAGGTGTGTGTGTGTGTGTGTGTGTAATTAATGGGAATAAATGTGTTTTATGTTACCATACAGTATAACATATGATCATTGAACAAATCTCAAGTTACCTTAACTTCTCCTTTTGATACCTAGAAACATCTACATTAAATGAATTACTGAAAAGTGAGTTAACATTCTAATGTGAATGATGATGATTTCTAATATTGTGTCTGGTTTCATCCATCAGATGTCTGTGATCTCACACTGGACCTAAACACAGTAAACAGATTCCTCTCTCTGTCTGAGGAGAACAGAAAGGTGACATGTAGGAGAGAGGAGCAGCCGTACCCTGATCACCCAGAGAGATTTGAGATATGTAGACAGGTGCTGTGTAGAGAGGGTCTGACTGGGCGCTGTTACTGGGAGGTAGAGTGGAGTGGGGGAGGGGCTGATATAGGAGTGGCATATAAAGGAATCAGCAGGAGAGGAGGGGTTAATGACTGTCTGATTGGATGGAATGACAAGTCCTGGAGTCTGATCTGCTCTGGCAACAGTTACTCTGCCAGGCACAATAATAATATCACTACCATAGACGTCCCCTCCTCCAGCTCCCACAGAGTAGGAGTGTATCTGGACTGGCCAGCCGGCACTCTGTCCTTCTACAGAGTCTCCTCTGACACACTGACCCACCTGAACACATTCCACTCCACATTCACTGAGCCCCTCTATCCAGGGTTTTGGGTTTGGGGTGACTCCTCAGTGTCCCAGTAAATAATAACCATGGTAACACTGACACACACATACACACACACACACACACAGGAAACACACACAAGGCACACACACACACTGGACACACACACACACACACACACCTGACACACACACACAGGACACACACACACACTGGACACACACACACACACACACACATACACACACTGGACACACACAAACACACACACACACACACACACTGGACGCACACACTGGACACACACACATACGCTGGACACACACACACTGGACACACACACAGACACACACTCACACTGGACACACACACACATACACACAGGACACACACACCTGACACACACACACACAGGATACACACTGGACACACACACACACTGGACACACACACACACACTGGACACACACACACACACACACTGGACACACACACACATACACACTGGACACACACACCTGACACACACACACACAGGACACACACACTGGACACACATACACACACACTGTACACACACACACACACACACACTGGACACACACACACTGGACACACACACTGAACACACTGGATACACAAACACACTGGATACACAAACACACACACACACTGAAAACACACACACACACACACTGATCACACACACACACTGAACACACACACACTGAACACACACACACACACACACACACACACACACACTGGACACACACACACTAAACATACACGCTGGATACACACACACACTGAACACACACGCGCTGAACACACACAAACACTGGACACACACACACACACACTGAACACACACACACACACTGGACACACACACACTGGACACACACACACACACTGGACACACACACACTGGACACACACACACACTGGACACGCATCCACACACACACACTGGACACACACACACATACACACACACTGGATTCACACACACACACACACACACACACTGGACACACACATCCATACACATTGGACACACACACACTGAACGCACACACACACTGGACACACAAACACACTGGACAAACACACACAGGACTCACACACACACACACACACAAACACACACACACACACTGGACAGACACACACTGGACACACACACACTGGAAACACACACACTCACACACTGGAAATACACACACTCACACACTGAACACACACACACACACTGACACTGAACACACACACATACTGGACACACACACATTGAACACACACACACACACAGGACACACACACACACACACACTGGACAAACACACACTGGACAGACACACACACACACACACACACTGGACACACATACATACACTGGACACACACACACACACATTGGACACACACACTGAACACAACCAGCCCTGACATTTCAACCTGTCCTGATCTAGTGTTTTACCACTGACCTCCTCACACCGTCTCACTGTCCATGTCTGCTTTTAGCTCCCACCTCTACTTCACTGTGTTATAATGGACCTTATGCTTGTTATGTCACCTCTGTAACCAGTTATCAAACATACTGACCTTTCTGACCCTTTCCCATGGCCCTACTTTCTACAACTGAACATTTAAATTCCTCTATGAGTTTTGTTTAGTGTCCATTTACTTATGTATGTATTTGTTGTATATTGGGGTTGTGCTGCAGAGCATCATGGGGGTTTGTATGTAGTGAGATGATCACGTTCCAGATAAATGGTTGAACTGATTCCTGTCTCGTGTCTCATCATTATTGAATTATTATACAGACGTGGTTATGAAACCCAGGAGACATAACAAAAGATTGGTGATGAGTAAGTCTGAATCTACAGGAATTATTCTGTCTGGAAGAAGTGGGTTTTTACAACTTTTTAAAACTGTTATTTTCTGTGGTGCAGAATAGGCTAATGTTAGCACAGTGTATTGCTAGCAGAGGCAAGTGCATAGTCTAGCTAGCTAAGAAAGAGAGATAACCAGTGGTGTAAAGTACTTAAGTAAAAATACTTTAAAGTACTACTTAAGTAGTTTTTTGGGGTATCTGTACTTGACTTTACTATTTGTATTTTTGACAACTTTTACTTTTACTTCACTACATTCCTAAAGAAAATAATGTACTTTTTACTCCATACATTTTCCCTGACACCCAAAAGTACTCGTTAAATTTTGAATGCTTAGCAGGACAGAAAATGGTCCAATTCACACCCTTATCAAGAGAACCTCCCTACTGCCTCTGATCTGGGGGACTCACTAAACACAAATGCTTAGTTTGTAAATTGTCTGAGTGTTGGAGTGTGCCTTGGCTGAACGTACATTTTAAAAACAAGAAATTCATCTGGTTTGCTTTATGTAAGGAATTTGAAATGATTTATACTTGTACTTGTACTTTTGATACTTTAGTATATTATAGCAATTACATTTACTTTTGATACTTAAGTGTATTTAAAACCAAATACTTTTAGACTTTTAATCAAGTAGTATTTTACTGGGTGACTTTCACTTTTAGTTGAGTCATTTTCTGTTAAGGTATCTTTACTTTTACTCAAGTATGACAATTGGGTACTTTTTCCACCACTGGAGTTAACATCGTCATGGACGGCAGAAAAGGACTGGAGACGGACATCGCATAACTTAGTCCAAGTGGTGGTCAGAATGTTTGTCTTAACTAGCCTGATAACTCCAACATGTCTGATATGAACATTGACATAAACCCTCTACATACTTGAGTTTCTCCAGTCTGCAGTGTGGATCCTCCAGTCCAGCAGAGAGCAGTCTGACTCCTGAGTCCCCTGGGTGATTGTAGCTCAGATCCAGCTCTCCAGGTGTGAGGGGGTTTGACCTCAGAGCTGAGATCAGAGAAGCACAGCCTTCCTCTGTGACTAGACAGCCTGACAGCCTGCAAAGAGTCAAATCATATTAAAACCACACTGCTATTCTTTGGTGGTGAAAATAGTGGCAGTATATTTTTTCAACATTTTCAGTTAAATCAGTGTCCTGAAACCTGCTCTATCTATTCATAAATGGATGTATCATTATTAGAAATGACAAATTATCAAAGTATTGCTTGTAGAGATAAAAATGTATAGTCCAAATATTTGAGTAGACTGACCAGAGCAGTTTAAAAAGCAGTATCAGTCCAAGACAGACAGTGAGGTATCAGATTTAGATTGTATTGAGTATACAGTATTCAGACCCCTTGACTTTTTCCACATTTTGTTAAGTTACAGCCTTATTCTAAAATAGATTAAATTAGTTATTTTTCCCCATCAATTTACACACAATACCCCATAATGACAAAGTGAAAACAGGTTTTTAGACATGTTTGCAAATATATAGAAATACCTTATTTACAGAAGTTTTCAGACCCTTTGCTATGAGATTCGAAATTGAGCTCATGTGCATCCTGTTTCCGTTGATCATCCCTGAGATGTTTATACAACTTGATTGGATTCCACCTGTGGTAAATTCAATTGATTGGACATGATTTGGAAAGGCACACAGTTGACAGTGCATGTCAGAGCAAAAACCAAGCCATGAGGTCGAAGGAATTGTCCATAGAGCTCCGAGACAGGATTGTGCCGAGGGGAAGGGTACCAAAAAATGTCTGCAGCATTGAAGGTCCCCAAGAACAAAGTGGCCTCCATCATTCTTAACAGGAATACGTTTGGAACCACCAAGATTCTTCCTAGAGCTTGCCGCCCGGCCAAACTGAGCAATCGGGAGAGAAGGGCCGTGGTCAGGGAGGTGACCAAGAACCCGATGGTCACTCTGACAGAGCTCCAGAGTTCCTCTGTGGATATGGGAGAACCTTCCAGAAGGACATCTCTGCAGCACTCCACCAATCAGGTCTTTGTGGTAGAGTGGCCAGACGGAAGCCACTCCTCAGTAAAAGGCACATGACAGCCCGCTTGGAGTTTGCCAAAAGGCACCTAAAGACTCTCAGACAATGAGAAACAAGATTCTCTGGTCTGATGAAACCAAGATTGATCTCTTTGGCCTGAATGCCAAGCGTCACGTCTGGAGGAAACCTGGCACCATCCCTACGGTGAAACATGGTGGTGGCAGCATGCTGTGGGGATGTTTTTAGTGGCAGGGACTGGGAGACTAGTCAGGATCGAGGAAAGATGAACAGAGCAAAGTACAGAGAGATCCTTGATGAAAACCTGCTCCAGAGCGCTCTGGACCTCAGACTGGGGTGAAGGTTCACCTTCCAACAGGACAATGAGCCTAAGCACACAACCAAGACAACACAGGAGTTCTAAAAACCCATAACTTTGTCATTATGGGATGTTGTGTGTAGATTGATGAGGGAAAAAAACAGTTTAATCAATTTTAGAATAAGGCTTTAACGTAACAAAATGTGGAAAAAGTAAAGGGGTCTGAATACTTTCCGAAAGCACTGTGTAACTTTACACTATATATACAGCAGTATGTGGACACCCTTTCAAATTAGTGGATTTGGATATTTCAGCCACACCGGTTGCTGACAGGTGTATAAAATCGAGCACACAGCCATGCAATCTCCATAGACACTAAGCGGTCCCGTTCTGTGAGCTTGTGTGGCTTACAACTTCACGGCTGAGCCGTTGTTGCTCCTAGACGTTTCCACTTCACAATAAAAGCACTTACAGTTGACCGGGGCAGCTCTAGCAGGGCAGAAATGTGACTTGTTGGAAAGGTGGCATTCTATGACGGTGCCATGTTGAAAGTCAATGAGCACTTCAGTAAGGCCATTCTACTGCCAATGTTTATCTATGGAGATTGCATGGCTGTGTGCTCGATTTCATACACCTGTCAGCAACGGGTTTGGCTGAAATAGCCGAATCCACTAATTTGAAGGGTTGTCCACATACTTTTGTATATATAGTGTATTTCCCTGGTATATTACTTATGTCTCACCCGTCCAGTTATGCTGCTCTGGCGCCATCCTGTGGACAGCTGGGAACACAACTTCAACTCCATTACATTCAATGTATCCCACAAAGTGCCACTTGGCTGGACAAAGCAGTCTGAATGGAAATCAGGTACATATATGAAATCAAGCAGACACACAGCCTTACATGTCATATCACTGAGTCTTAGTTTAAATCACGGTTTAAACATAACAAGTCATTGCAAGTGAAACCATTTCTCAATTAGGTTTTAGGTTTTATTCACACCAAAGAAAAGAAGTGAAAGACAAAACACTGCAGATAAATAAACAGGTAAAAACGGTGTTCAGGTGAGGATGGGAAGCTCAAAAGGGTTGATATGAAAACCACACCACAAATAAAAGTAAAAAAAAAAAATGTTTGTTCAATCAGTTAAACAAAACATATTAATGTTAATTATAAATGTATATATATATATATATATATATATATATATATATATATATATATATATATATATATATATATATATATATATATATATAAGTGGTTTCTGAAAGTATTCACTCCCCTTGGCATTTTTCCTATTTTGTTGCCTTACAACCTGGAATTAAAATAGATTTTTTTGGGGTTTGTATCAATTGATTCACACAACATGCCTACCACTTTGAAGATGAAAAATATTTTTTATTGTGAAACAAACAAGAAATAAGACAAAAAAACTGAAAACTTGAGCGTGCATAACTATTCTTTGACTAGGCCATTCCAAGATATTTAAATGTTTCCCCTTAAACCACTCAAGTGTTGCTTTAGCAGTATGCTTAGGGTCATTGACCTGCTGGAAGGTGAACCTCCGTCCCAGTCTCAAATCTCTGGAAGACTGAAACAGGTTTCCCTCAAGAATTTCCCTGTGTTTAGCGCCATCTATCATTCATTCAATGCTGACCAGTAAGAGCTGATATATCATGTAGATTAAACACAGTGGAGAAACATTGGAGAACCACTCAGAGAGGTATTCATCTACAGGACTGGGACACTGTAAAACCACTCAGAGAGGTATTCATCTACAGGACTGGGACACTGTAAAACCACTCAGAGAGGTATTCATCTACAGGACTGAGACACTGTAGAACCACTCAGAGAGGTATTCATCTACAGGACTGGGACACTGTAAAACCACTCAGAGAGGTATTCATCTACAGGACTGAGACATTGTAGAACCACTCAGAGAGGTATTCATCTACAGGACTGAGACACTGTAAAACCACTCAGAGAGGTATTCATCTACAGGACTGAGACACTGTAGAACCACTCAGAGAGGTATTCATCTACAGGACTGGGACACTGTAAAACCACTCAGAGAGGTATTCATCTACAGGACTGGGACACTGTAGAACCACTCAGAGAGGTATTCATCTACAGGACTGAGACACTGTAGAACCACTCAGAGAGGTATTCATCTACAGGACTGAGACACTGTAAAACCACTCAGAGAGGTAATCATTACAGGACTGGGACACTGTAAAACCACTCAGAGAGGTATTCATCTACAGGACTGAGACACTGTAAAACCACTCAGAGAGGTATTCATCTACAGGACTGAGACACTGTAGAACCACTCAGAGAGGTATTCATCTACAGGACTGAGACACTCCTACGAGGATAATTGAAGAACCATTATGGTTCTAGGTAGCACCTTCTTTTCTAAGAGTGTAGTCTGAGGTTAATTTATAGAACATGACTTTTCCTGTTGATTCTTCTGCTCCAAGTCTTTCTCTAGTTCAGAGTTCCTCTGCTTCAAGTCTTCAGACGTGTTCTCTAGCTCAGAGTTCTTCTGCTTCAAGTCTTCAGAAGTTTTCTCTAGTTCAGAGTTCTTCTGTTTTAAGTCTTCAGAAGTGTTCTCTAGCTCAGAGTTCTTCTGCTTTAAGTCTTCATAAGTGTTCTCTAGCTCAGAGTTCTTCTGCTTCAAGTCTTTAGAAGTTTTCTTTAATTCAGAGTTCTTCTGCTTTAAGTCTTCAGAAGTTTTCTCTAGTTCAGAGTTCTTCTGCTTCAGATCTTCTGACGTTTTCTTTAATTCAGAGTTCTCCTGCTTCAGATCTTCTGAGGTTTTCTTTAATTCAGAGTTCTTCTGCTTCAAGTCTTTAGAAGTTTTCTTTAATTCAGAGTTCTTCTGCTTTAAGTCCGCAGAAGTTTTCTCTTGTTCAGAGTTCTTCTGCTTCAGATCTTCTGACGTTTTCTTTAATTCAGAGTTCTCCTGCTTCAGATCTTCTGAGGTTTTCTTTAATTCAGAGTTCTCCTGCTTCAAGTCCTTAGAAGTTTTCTTTAATTCAGAGTTCTCCTGCTCCAAGTCTATATCGATGTTTCTGTTCTGTTGCTCTAGCTCATATATCCTCCTCAATAGTTTAATAACTTGCATCTTCATCTTTTGACAGAAGCTCCCCCTTTCCTCCTCCTCCTCCTCCTCCTCCTCCCTCCTCCTCCTCCTCCTCCTCCTCCTCCTCCTCCTCATCCTCCTCCTCCTCCTCCTCCTCCTCCTCCTCCTCCTCAGTGTCACTTTCCTAAGCATGACACACACAGTTCACAGTTTAGTTTCTCTAACTGAAATACAAAAGAAATGGTATATCAAATAGGAGTATTTATCTCTTCAAGCCTCTGGGCTGATTAGATATCAGTCAGACAGTCTAATGTCTCTTCAAGCCTCTGGGCTGGTTAGATATCAGTCAGACAGTCTAATGTCTCTTCAAGCCTCTGGGCTGGTTAGATATCAGTCAGACAGTCTAATGTCTCTTCAAGCCTCTGGGCTGGTTAGATATCAGTCAGACAGTCTAATGTCTCTTCAAGCCTCTGGGCTGGTTAGATATCAGTCAGACAGTCTAATGTCTCTTCAAGCCTCTGGGCTGGTTAGATATCAGTCAGACAGTCTAATGTCTCTTCAAGCCTCTGGGCTGGTTAGATATCAGTCAGACAGTCTAATGTCTCTTCAAGCCTCTAGGCTGGTTAGATATCAGTCAGGAGGAGGCAGTGCAGGTCAGACAGTCTAATGTCTCTTCAAGCCTCTGGGCTGGTTAGATATCAGTCAGACAGTCTAATGTCTCTTCAAGCCTCTGAGCTGGTTAGATATCAGTCAGACAGTCTAATGTCTCTTCAAGCCTCTGGGCTGGTTAGATATCAGTCAGACAGTCTAATGTCTCTTCAAGCCTATGGGCTGATTAGATATCAGTCAGACAGTCTAATGTCTCTTCAAGCCTCTGGGCTGGTTAGATATCAGTCAGACAGTCTAATGTCTCTTCAAGCCTCTGGGCTGGTTAGATATCAGTCAGACAGTCTAATGTCTCTTCAAGCCTCTGGGCTGGTTAGATATCAGTCACACAGTCTAATGTCTCTTCAAGCCTCTGGGCTGGTTAGATATCATTCAGACAGTCTAATGTCTCTTCAAGCCTCTGGGCTGGTTAGATATCATTCAGACAGTCTAATGTCTCTTCAAGCCTCTGGGCTGGTTAGATATCAGTCAGACAGTCTAATGTCTCTTCAAGCCTCTGGGCTGGTTAGATATCAGTCAGACAGTCTAATGTCTCTTCAAGCCTCTGGGCTGGTTAGATATCAGTCACACAGTCTAATGTCTCTTCAAGCCTCTGGGCTGGTTAGATATCATTCAGACAGTCTAATGTCTCTTCAAGCCTCTGGGCTGGTTAGATATCATTCAGACAGTCTAATGTCTCTTCAAGCCTCTGGGCTGGTTAGATATCAGTCAGACAGTCTAATGTCTCTTCAAGCCTCTGGGCTGGTTAGATATCAGTCAGACAGTCTAATGTCTCTTCAAGCCTCTGGGCTGGTTAGATATCAGTCAGACATTCTAATGTCTCTTCAAGCCTCTGGGCTGGTTAGATATCAGTCAGACATTCTAATGTCTCTTCAAGCCTCTGGGCTGGTTAGATATCAGTCAGATAGTCTAATGTCTCTTCAAGCCTCTGGGCTGGTTAGATATCAGTCAGACAGTCTAATGTCTCTTCAAGCCTCTGGGCTGGTTAGATATCAGTCAGACAGTCTAATGTCTCTTCAAGCCTCTGGGCTGGTTAGATATCAGTCAGACATTCTAATGTCTCTTCAAGCCTCTGGGCTGGTTAGATATCAGTCAGACAGTCTAATGTCTCTTCAAGCCTCTGGGCTGGTTAGATATCAGTCAGACAGTCGAATGTCTCTTCAAGCCTCTGGGCTGGTTAGATATCAGTCAGACAGTCTAATGTCTCTTCAAGCCTCTGGGCTGGTTAGATATCAGTCAGACAGTCGAATGTCTCTTCAAGCCTCTGGGCTGGTTAGATATCAGTCAGACAGTCTAATGTCTCTTCAAGCCTCTGGGCTGGTTAGATATCAGTCAGACATTCTAATGTCTCTTCAAGCCTCTGGGCTGGTTAGATATCAGTCAGATAGTCTAATGTCTCTTCAAGCCTCTGGGCTGGTTAGATATCAGTCAGACAGTCTAATGTCTCTTCAAGCCTCTGGGCTGGTTAGATATCAGTCAGACAGTCTAATGTCTCTTCAAGCCTCTGGGCTGGTTAGATATCAGTCAGACAGTCTAATGTCTCTTCAAGCCTCTGGGCTGGTTAGATATCAGTCAGACAGTCGAATGTCTCTTCAAGCCTCTGGGCTGGTTAGATATCAGTCAGACAGTCTAATGTCTCTTTAAGCCTCTAAGCTGGTTATATATCAGTCAGGCTGTCTCTTTAAGCTTCTAAGCTGGTTAGATATCAGTCAGACTGTCTCATCAAGCCTCTAAGCTGATTAGATATCAGTCAGACTGTCTTTTTAAGCCTCTGGGCTGGTTAGATATCAGTCAGGAGGAGGCAGTGCAGGTCAGACAGTCTAATGTCTCTTCAAGCCTCTGGGCTGGTTAGATATCAGTCAGGAGAAGGCAGTGCAGGTCAGACAGTCTATTGTCTCTTCAAGCCTCTGGGCTGGTTAGATATCAGTCAGACACTCTAATGTCTCTTCATGCCTCTGGGCTGGTTAGATATCAGTCAGGAGGAGGCAGTGCAAGGCAGACATTCCAATGTCTCTTCAAGCCTCTGGGCTGGTTAAATATCAGTCAGACAGTCTAATGTCTCTTCAAGCCTCTGGGCTGGTTAGATATCATTCAGACAGTCTAATGTCTCTTTAAGCCTCTGGGCTGGTTATATATCAGTCAGGAGGCAGTGCAGGTCAGACAGTCTAATGTCTCTTCAAGCCTCTGGGCTGGTTAGATATCAGTCAGACAGTCTAATGTCTCTTCAAGCCTCTGGGCTGGTTAGATAACAGTCAGACAGTCTAATGTCTCTTCAAGCCTCTGGGCTGGTTAGATATCAGTCAGACAGTCTAATGTCTCTTTAAGCCTCTAAGCTGGTTAGATATCAGTCAGGCTGTCTCTTTAAGCATCTAAGCTGGTTAGATATCAGTCAGACTGTCTCATCAAGCCTCTAAGCTGATTAGATATCAGTCAGACTGTCTCTTTAAGCCTCTGGGCTAGTTATATATTAGTCAGGAGGAGGCAGTGCAGGTCAGACAGTCTATTGTCTCTTCAAGCCTCTGGGCTGGTTAGATATCAGTCAGGAGAAGGCAGTGCAGGTCAGACATTCTAATGTCTCTTCAAGCCTCTGGGCTGGTTAGATATCAGTCAGGAGAAGGCAGTGCAGGTCAGACAGTCTAATGTCTCTTCAAGCCTCTGGGCTGGTTAGATATCAGTCAGACACTCTAATGTCTCTTCATGCCTCTGGGCTGGTTAGATATCAGTCAGGAGGAGGCAGTGCAAGGCAGACAGTCCAGTGTCTCTTCAAGCCTCTGGGCTGGTTAAATATCAGTCAGACAGTCTAATGTCTCTTCAAGCCTCTGGGCTGGTTAGATATCAGTCAGACAATCTAATGTCTCTTCAAGCCTCTGGGCTGGTTAGATATCAGTCAGACAGTCTAATGTCTCTTCAAGCCTCTGGGCTGGTTAGATGTCAGTCAGACACTCTAATGTCTCTTCAAGCCTCTGGGCTGGTTAGATATCAATCAGACAGTCTAATGTCTCTTCAAGCCTCTGGGCTGGTTAGATATCAGTCAGACAGTCTAATGTCTCTTCAAGCCTCTGGGCTGATTAGATATCAGTCAGACAGTCTAATGTCTCTTCAAGCCTCTGGGCTGGTTAGATATCAGTCAGACAGTCTAATGTATCTTTAAGCCTCTGGGCTGGTTAGATATCAGTCAGACAGTCTAATGTCTCGTCAAGCCTCTGGGCTGGTTAGATATCAGTCAGACAGTCTAATGTCTCTTCAAGCCTCTGGGCTGGTTAGATATCAGTCAGACAGTCTAATGTCTCTTCAAGCATCTGGGCTGGTTAGATATCAGTCAGACAGTCTAATGTCTCTTGAAGCCTCCGAGCTGGTTAGATATCAGTCAGTAGGAGGCAGTGCAGGTCAGACAGTCTAATGTCTCTTCAAGCCTCTGGGCTGGTTAGATATCAGTCAGACAGTCTAATGTCTCTTCAAGCCTCTGGGCTGGTTAGATATCAGTCAGACAGTCTAATGTCTCTTCAAGCCTCTGGGCTGGTTAGATATCAGTCAGGAGGAGGCAGTGCAGGTCAGACAGTCTGGTGAGTCAGTAAGGCAATCTAGTGGAAACAGACATTAAACATTTATATTATGGCTGTACACTATTGGCTGGTTTCCCAGAAACTGATTAAGCTTTGTCCTATAAAGTAGAAACAATGTTGATTCAACCAGTTTATGTCCTTTGGGAACTTTCAAATTGCAGGAATTTCCATCGCTGTCCGTGTTGCTGAATCCGCTTGTAGGCTACTTGCCTCTTTGTTTGTTTACTTATCCTGTGGCAAAGTCACTACTGACCATATCTACGGCGATGGTTGGCTATAGCTACAGTATATATATATATATGGGAGCAGGATAACGGTCAGTGGTTGGCTATAGCTACAGTATATATATTTGGGAGTAGGATAACATTCAGTGGTTGAATATAGCTACAGTATATATATTTGGGACTAGGATAACGTTCAGTGGTTGGCTATAGCTACAGTATATATATTTGGGAGCAGGATAACGTTCAGTGGTTGGCTATAGCTACAGTATATATATTTGGGAGCAGGATAACGTTCAGTGGTTGGCTATAGCTACGGTATATATATTTGGGAGCAGGATAACGTTCAGTGGTTGGCTATAGCTACAGTATATATATTTGGGAGCAGGATAACGTTCAGTGGTTGGCTATAGCTACAGTATATATATTTGGGAGCAGGATAACGTTCAGTGGTTGGCTATAGCTACAGTATATATATTTGGGAGCAGGATAACGTTCAGTGGTTGGCTATAGCTACAATATATATATTTGGGAGCAGGATAACGTTCAGTGGTTGGCTATAGCTACAGAATATATATTTGGGAGCAGGATAACGTTCAGTGGTTGGCTATAGCTACAGTATATATATTTGGGTGCAGGATAACGTTCAGTGGTTGGCTATAGCTACAGTATATATATATTTGGGAGCAGCATAACGTTCAGCGGTTGGCTATAGCTACAGTATATATATTTGGGAGCAGGATAACATTCAGTGGTTGGCTGTAGCTACAGTATATATATTTGGAAGCAGGATAACGTTCAGTGGTTGGCTATAGCTACAGTATATATATTTGGGAGCAGGATAACATTCAGTGGTTGGCTGTAGCTACAGTATATATATATATATATTTGGGAGCAGGATAACGTTCAGTGGTTGGCTATAGCTACAGTATATATATATTTGGGAGCAGGATAACATTCAGTGGTTGGCTATAGCTACAGTATATATATTTGGGGGCAGGATAACGTTCAGTGGTTGGCTATAGCTACAGTATATATATTTGGGAGCAGGATAACGTTCAGTGGTTGGCTATAGCTACAGTATATATATATTTGGGGCAGGATAATGTTCAGTGGTTGGCCATAGCTACAGTATATATATATTTGGGAGCAGGATAACATTCAGTGGTTGGCTATAGCTACAGTATATATATTTTGGAGCAGGATAACGATCAGTGGTTGGCTATAGCTACAGTATATATATTTGGGGCAGGATAACGTTCAGTGGTTGGCTGTAGCTACAGTATATATATTTGGGAGCAGGATAACGTTCAGTGGTTGGCTATAGCTACAGTATATGTATTTGGGAGCAGGATAACGTTCAGTGGTTAGCTATAGCTACAGTATATATATTTGGGAGCAGGATAACGTTCAGTGGTTTGCTGTAGCTACAGTATATATATATATATATATTAACGTTCAGTGGACATTTCCCTTTTCTCTTTATATTGGATATGTTTTCAGCTCCTGTTAAAATGTGGATGTGCGTAAAACCCTCCATAGTCTACGTTGTCTTACATGCTGACTAGACCGGGCACATGTTGATTTTGTCCATCCACACCTGACGCGATCAGGACACGCAGGTTGAAATATCAAAACGAACTCTGAACCAACTATATTAATTTGGGGACAGGTCGAAACGCATGAAACATTCATGGACATTTAGTTAGCTTGCTGTTGCTAACTAATTTGTCCTGGGATATAAACATTGGGGTTTTACTAGAAATACACAAGGTCCTCTACTCCGATATCTAATCAACAGAGAAAAGGGTAAACCCAGTTAGTTTCTAGTAATAATAATAATAATAATAATAATAATAATAATAATAATAATAATAATAATCATAATCATAATCATAATCATAATCATATTCATAATATTCATAATATTCATAATACAATAATAATATTAATAATAAATAATAATAATGTCTCACTTTCTCTTGTAATGATTCCACTCATTCTAGTGTGTTGCTTTGTTCAACAGGTCTGCTATTATTATGATATTATTTAATTTAATTCATAATATCAATGTTAAGAAAAGTATGTTCAGGTTTCATACCAAATTACACAGGAAGCAGGAGCTCATTGTAATTTTGAAAACAACAAATGTTCTGATATTCTGAAAGATGATTTAGAACTATGATGCATTAACATTTTTACAAATTGTAAAATAACCACGATATACGAATCATATAATACGAGATATGAACAACAATATGTTTTTGAATTTGACTTGCCTACGCCCAGTTAGCGCCATTTTGTATGATTGAACTGACACGTACCTGTCCCAGGTGAAATGGACTGTTAGATCTGAGTGTTTTACTGTCATTCTCTATACTATAATAACACCATATATTTAATTTCCCTACACACTTTACAATAATCCCTTGGAAGAGTCTTACCTTGTAGCCTGTATTCACAACCAGAACATGTCAAGTCATTGAGATATTTTCCGTTGTGCTGAGAGAGCACCTTCCTGATGACAAGTGGCTCTGTATCTGTGTTCTAGGTACATTTGATCTTTGGATTTTTTATTTTTTTATTTTTTTTTATTTCACCTTTATTTAACCAGGTAAACCAGTTGAGAACAAGTTCTCATTTACAACTGCGACCTGGCCAAGATAAAGCAAAGCAGTGCGATAAAAACAACAACACAGAGTTACATATGGGGTAAAACAACAAAAAAATCAACAACAAAAAAATATATATACAACAGAAATACAATTAATATACAGTGTGCAAATTTAGCAAGTTATGGAGGTAAGGCAATAAAATAGGCTATAGTGCAAAATAATTACAATTTAGTATTAACACTGGAATGATGTGCAAGAGATGATGTGCAAATAGAGATACTGGGGTACAGATGAGCAAAATAAATAACAATATAGGGATGAGGTAGTTGGGCGGGCTAATTTCAGATGGGCTGTGTACAGGTGCAGTGATCGGTAAGGTGCTCTGACAACTGATGCTTAAAGTTAGTGAGGGAGATAAGTGTCTCCAGCTTCAGAGATTTTTGCAATTTGTTCCAGTCATTGGCAGCAGAGAACTGGAAGGAATTGCGGCCAAAGGAGGTGTTGGCTTTGGGGATGACCAGTGAGATATACCCGCTGGAGCGCAGACTACGGGTGGGTGTTGCTATGGTGACCAATGAGCTAAGATAAGGCGGGGATTTGCCTAGCAGTGATTTATAGATGGCCTGGAGCCAGTAGGTTTGGCGACGAATATGTAGTGAGGACCAGCCAACAAGAGCGTACAGGTCACAGTGGTGGGTATTATATGGGGCTTTGGAGACAAAACGGATGGCACTGTGATAGACAACATCCAATTTGCTAAGTAGAGTGTTGGAGGCTATTTTGTAAATGACATCGCCGAAGTCGAGGATCGGTAGGATAGTCAGTTTTACGAGGGCATGTTTGGCAGCATGAGTGAAGGAGGCTTTGTTGCGAAATAGGAAACCGATTCTAGATTTAACTTTGGATTGGAGATTCTTAATGTGAGTCTGGAAGGAGAGTTTACAGTCTAACCAGACACCTAGATATTTGTAGTTGTCCACGTACTCTAGGTCAGACCCGTCTAGAGTAGTGATTCTAGTCGGGTGGGCGGGTGCAAGCAGCGTTCGGTTGAAGAGCATGCATTTTGTTTTACTAGTGTTTAAGAGCAGTTGGAGGCTACTGAAGGAGTGTTGTATGGAATTGAAGCTCGTTTGGAGGTTTGTTAACACAGTGTCCAATGAAGGGCCAGATGTATACAAAATGGTGTCGTCTGCGTAGAGGTGGATCTGAGAGTCACCAGCAGCAAGAGCGACGTCATTGATATACACAGAGAAAAGAGTTGGCCCAAGAATTGAACCCTGTGGCACCCCCATAGAGACTGCCATAGGTCCAGACAACAGGCCCTCCGATTTGACACATTGAACTCTATCTGTGAAGTAGTTGGTGAACCAGGCGAGGCAGTCATTTGAGAAACCAAGGCTATTTAGTCTGCCAATAAGAATGCGGTGGTTGACAGAGTCGAAAGCCTTGGCCAGGTCAATGAAAACAGCTGCACAGTACTGTCTATTATCGATCGCGGTTATAATATCATTTAGGACCTTGAGCGTGGCTGAACTGCACCCATGACCAGCTCGGAAACCGGATTGCATAGCGGAGAAGGTACGTTGGGATTCGAAATGGTTGGTGATCTGTTTGTTGACTTGGCTTTCAAAAACTTTTGAAAGGCAGGGCAGGATGGATATGGGTCTGTAACAGTTTGGGTCTAGAGTGTCACCCCCTTTGAAGAGGGGGATGACCGCGGCAGCTTTCCAATCTCTGGGGATCTCAGACGTTACGAAAGAGAGGTTGAACAGGCTAGTAATAGGGGGTTGCGACAATTTGCGGCTAGTTTTAGAAAGAAAGGGTCCAGATTGTCTAGTCCAGATGATTTGTAGGGTCCAGATTTTGCAGCTCTTTTAGAACATCAGCTGTCTGGATTTGTGTGAAGGAGAAGCGGGGGGGCATGGGCAAGTTGCAGCGGAGGATGCAGAGCTGGTGGCCGGGGTAGTGGTAGCCAGGTGGAAAGCATGGCCAGCCGTAGCAAAATGCTTGTTGAAATTCTCGATTATTGTAGATTTATCGGTGGTGATAGTGTTTCCTAGCCTCAGTGCAGTGGGCAGCTGGGAGGAAGTACTCTTATTTTCCATGGACTTTACAGTGTCCCAAAACTTTTTGGAGTTAGTGCTACAGGATGCAAATTTCTGTTTGAAAAAAGTTAGCCTTTGCTTTCCTAACTGCTTGTGTATATTGGTTCCTAACTTCCCTGAAAAGTTGCATATCACGGGGGCTATTTGATGCTAATGCAGTACGCCACAGGATGTTTTTGTGCTGGTCAAGGGCAGTCAAGTCTGAGGAGAACCAGGGGCTATATCTGTTCTTAGTTCTGTATTTTTTGAATGGGGCATGTCTATTTAAGATTGAGAGGAAATTACTTTTAAAGAACAACCAGGCATCCTCTACTGACGGAATGAGATCTATATCCATCCAGGATACCTGGGCCAGGTCAATTAGGAAGGCCTGCTCGCTGAAGTGTTTTTGGGAGCGTTTGACAGTGATGAGGGTGGTCGTTTGACCGCGGACCCGTTACGGACGCAGGCAATAAGGCAGTGATCGCTGAGATCCTGGTTGAAGACAGCGGAGGTGTATTTAGAGGGTAAGTTAGTCAGGATGATATCTATGAGGGTACCCATGTTTACGGATTTAGGGTTGTACCTGGTAGGTTCGTTGATAATTTGCGTGAGGTTGAGGGCATCTAGCTTGGATTGTAGGATGGCTGGGGTATTAAGCATATCCCAATTTAGGTCACCAAGCAGTACGAACTCTGAGGATAGATGGGGGGCAATCAATTCACATATGGTGTCCAGGGGCACAGCTGGGGGGCTGAGGGGGTCTGTAGCAAGCGGCAACAGTGAGAGATTTATTTCTGGAAAGGTGGATTTTCAGAAGTAAAAGCTCAAACTGTTTGGGCACAGACCTGGATAGTATGATGGAGCTCTGCAGGCTATCTCTACAGTAGATTGCAACTCCACCCCCTTTGGCAGTTCTATCTAGACGGAAAATGTTATAGTTGGGGATGGAAATTTCAGAATTTTTGGTGGCCTTCCTAAGCCAGGATTCAGACACTGCTAGAACATCAGGGTTGGCGGAGTGTGCTAACGCAGTGAATAACTCAAACTTAGGAAGGAGGCTTCTGATATTTATGTGCAGAAAACCAAGACTTTTACGGTTACAGAAGTCAACAAATGATAGCTCCTGGGGAGTAGGAGTGATACTGGGGGCTGCAGGGCCTGGGTTAGCCTCTACATCACCAGAGGAACAGAGGAGGACTAGAATAAGGATACGACTAAAGGCTTTAAGAACTGGTCTTCTAGTGCGTTGGGTACATAGAATAAAGGGGGCAGATTTCCGGGCGTTGTAGAATAGATTCAGGGCATTATGTACAGAAAAGGATATGGAAGGATATGAGTACAGTTCAGGTAATCCTAAGTGTTGGGTAACAATGAAAGAGATAGCGTCATTGGAGGCATCGATTGAGCCGGTCTCGGCGTGTATGGGGGAGGAACAAAGGAACTATATGAGACAGTTTGAGAGGGACTAGGGGTTCTACATTGAAATTGTATAATAAGAACTAACCCAAACAGCAATAGGCAAGGCATAATTGACATGGGAGAGAGGCATAAAGCAGTCACGTGTTATTAGAGAGAGCTAAGACACAACTGGAAATAGCGATAATGTTTGGGCTAAGACTAAACAGAATAAACAGGACAGAGTACCGTGTAAAGGAACAGTCCAGCAGGCATCAGCTGTGCAGCTGAGTGATCATAAGGTCCAGTGAACAGCAATATGTGAGTCCGAGAGCAGTTCAAATTGGTGCTTCAGCACAGCTAGCAGGGAGCTAGCAGGCTAGCTCAAGGCTAACTGGTGCTTGCTATATGGCAATGGTAATCAGCCAACAACAGGTTGCAGCTAGCTAGCTGGTTGTGATGATCCGGCGCTAGGGTCCAGTGATTCCGGCAGAAAGTCCAATAAGCTATGGGTCGATAGCACGCTGGGTCGATAGCACGCTGTGCAGACTGGCCGACGAATTGTCCAGGCTAGCTAGAGCTGGCTGGTGGATAGTGTAGGCCACGGACAATGGTGGAGACGCTAACGGTGACTAATAACAGGTAGCCATTTAGTTGCAGCTAGCTAGCTGGTTGTGATGATCCGGCGCTAGGGTCCAGTGATTCCGGCAGAAAGTCCAATAAGCTATGGGTCGATAGCACGCTGGGTCGATAGCACGCTGTGCAGACTGGCCGACGAATTGTCCAGGCTAGCTAGAGCTGGCTGGTGGATAGTGGTGAAGACGCTAACGGTAACTAATAGCAGGTAGCCAATTCAGATTGCGGCTACACACGTTTCAGCTTACGGTTCTTGATGAAAGTTATAAAGAAATAATAGAATCCTTTCCACGTTGGGTGAGGCGGGTTGCAGGATAGTATATTTAGTTAAAGAATGAAAGTAAAAAAATTGAGAAATATAGACAAAAAAACAAGAAACGGGATATTTACACAGGACGAAAAATAAAAGCGACCGTACTGCTACGCCATCTTGGGTTATCTACATTGATTGAGTTAAACCAGTGTAAACTCTGGATGCAATAATATTTGGTCAAAGTCCAGTAACTCAACACCATAGTATAGCATAAACATAACAGTAGTTTAACCTTTGGCCAGTAAAGGCCATGGCATACTATAAAATGTTGAATCATTTTGACGGATCCAGTTTCAACATATCTCTAACTTTGAAGTATACAATAGGGTCCCAAATGTTTGACTCCCTTCATAAAGATTAGCAAAAATGACTGTATAAAATAAAAAATAAAAATACTGAGCTATATTGTATGCTAAATAAAAAGGGAAATTAAATGATTTTATACTAATACAATTGCTCAGAGAAATAGATTTTGTTTAACAAGTAATACTTTTTTTCTCAAAAAGGTAGGGGTCAAAATTGACACCCCCTTTCAATACCTCCCTTGTGAGGGTAACGGCACTGAGGCTTTTTGTAAAATGTTTTATGAGTTGGAGTGAGCTTAGACCATTCTTCCATACAGAATCCTTCCAAATGGCCAACTACAGGAAGGTAAAGGTACAACTAAACACACAATAAAGAAACAAAGCTCCCTAATTGACAGGAGGCTTGAATCTTAGTCATTTACCCACCGGCCTCTTACTACTAACCCAATTTATACATTCTACCAACATCATACATAAATAATCCCTGGTAGGATCTCTCTCTCTCTCTCTCTCTCTCTCTCTCTCTCTCTCTCTCTCTCTCTAGAACAGCGCAAACTGCCTCTAACCAGAAGAGGAGTGGGCAACTGAGCAAGAGGACAAATACATTAGAGTGTCTAGTTTGAGAAACAGGCGCCTCACAGGTCCTCAACTGGCAGCTTCATTAAATAGTACCCGCAAAACAGGAGGCGACTCCGGGATGCTGACCTTCTAGGCAGAGTTGCAAAGAAAAATCCATATCTCAGACTGGCCGATAAAAAGAAAATATTAAGATAGGCAGTCGGATCTTCTTTGAAACTCTGCCTAGAAGGTCAGCATCCCGGAGTCGCCGCTTCACTGTTGACGTTGAGAAACGTGGGTATTATTTAATGAAGCTGCCAGTTGAGGACCTGTGAGGCGCCTGTTTTTCAAACTAGACACTCTAATGTATTTGTCCTCTTGCTCAGTTGTGCACCGGGGCCTCCCACTCCTCTTTCTATTCTGGTTAGAGCCAGTTTGTGCTGTTCTGTGAAGGGAGTACACAGCGTTGTACGAGATCTTCAGTTTCTTGGCAATTTCTCACATGGAATAGCCTTCATTTCTCAGAACAAGAATAGACTGACGAGTTTCAGAAGAAAGTTATTTGTTTCTGGCCATTTTGAGCCTGTAATCGAACCCACAATTGCTGATGCTCCAGATCCTCAACTAGTCTCAAGAAGGCCAGTTTTTATTGCTTCTTTAATCAGCACAACAGTTTTCAGCTGTGCTAACATAATTGCAAAAGGGTTTTCTAATGATCAATTAGCCTTTTAAAATGACAAACTTGGATTAGCAAACACAATGTGCCATTGGAACACAGGACTGATGGTTGATGATAATGGACCTCTGTACGCCTATGTAGATATTCCATTAAAAATCAGCCGTTTCCAGCTACAATAGACATTTACAACATTAACAATGTTTACACTGTATTTCTGATCAATTTGATGTTATTTTAATGGACAAAAAATTTGCTAAGTGACCCAACTTTTGAACGGGAGTGTATATTACAATATATCCGGCCCTGTTGTGACCATTCTGAGAAATCAAATGAAACTTCTCTGAATCATACTAGACACCTAAATAATGCAGAATATATGACGTATATGTTAATAAGTACAACTATAACATCTCTAGAGCCTGTGAAGTATCAACTTTTTTCACTCACTATTGTGTTAATGCTGCAACAATATCATTAAGTTACACAGCTGCTTTAGCTGTACTTTTGCTACAGCTTTTAAATGTTTGTTATAAAACAACATTCAACATGAGGCAGACAGCTCTTACTTTTCTCCAGTGTGTCAGCAAGCTCCTTCTGGTTCATTTTCCTCAGGACGTGCAGTGTGATCTTCATAGCCCCGTCTCTGGCACTGCTCTCCTGCTTCTCATCTTCAGCATCCACCACTTCCTTATCCTGCTTCTGACTCTCAAAGCCTTGTGGGAGTTCTGGACTAAGAATCATCTTGAACATCTTCAGCTCGTTCTTCACAAATGTCATAATATTCTCTTCAAGCAACAGAAATAATGTAAATAAATGAATGAATGATCGACATATCAACTTTACTTGAGGTAAACAAGTGGCTAAACTCCCAGATACTAAAGGCCACTTCAATAAACACCTAAATACAGGTATGGTTCCTTACAATATTTCCATAGATAAAAGGAGAGTTGCTGTTGCAGTTTAAATGTATTAATTACTCACTAGTTAATTGTCCATTGTTTGTCACAGATTCCAGGTTGGTAAAATAAAGCATTTTAATCCAGATGAGGTTAAACAGGTTCCAAGTGATATGAACGGCAAAAAGGTCCAATCCTAAAGTACAAAATGACAAGTAGCAACAGGCGAATTAAATCCAAAAGAAACGGTAGAAAACTGTATCTCTACTAGGAGTCTTCCATCAGGTCAATCAGCTGTCCTAATGAGTTACTGACACCATCTGTATCTCTACTAGGAGTCTTCCATCAGGTCAATCAGCTGTCCTAATGAGTTACTGACACCATCTGTATCTCTACTAGGAGTCTTCCATCAGGTCAATCAGCTGTCCCAATGAGTTACTGACACCAACTGTATCTCTACTAGGAGTCTTCCATCAGGTCAATCAGCTGTCCCAATGAGTTACTGACACCATCTGTATCTCTACTAGGAGTCTTCCATCAGGTCAATCAGCTGTCCTAATGAGTTACTGACACCATCTGTATCTCTACTAGGAGTCTTCCATCAGGTCAATCAGCTGTCCTAATGAGTTACTGACACCATCTGTATCTCTACTAGGAGTCTTCCATCAGGTCAATCAGCTGTCCTAATGAGTTACTGACACCATCTGTATCTCTACTAGGAGTCTTCCATCAGGTCAATCAGCTGTCCTAATGAGGTACTGAAACCATCTGTATCTCTACTAGGAGTCTTCCATCAGGTCAATCAGCTGTTCTAATGAGGTACTGACACCATCTGTATCTCTACTAGGAGTCTTCCATCAGGTCAATCAGCTGTCCTAATTAGTTACTGACACCATCTGTATCTCTACTAGGAGTCTTCCATCAGGTCAATCAGCTGTCCCAATGAGTTACTGACACCATCTGTATCTCTACTAGGAGTCTTCCATCAGGTCAATCAGCTGTCCCAATGAGTTACTGACACCATCTGTATCTCTACTAGGAGTCTTCTATCAGGTCAATCAGCTGTCCTAATGAGTTACTGACACCATCTGTATCTCTACTAGGAGTCTTCCATCAGGTCAATCAGCTGTCCTAATGAGTTACTGACACCATCTGTATCTCTACTAGGAGTCTTCCATCAGGTCAATCAGCTGTCCTAATGAGTTACTGACACCATCTGTATCTCTACTAGGAGTCTTCCATCAGGTCAATCAGCTGTCCTAATTAGTTACTGACACCATCTGTATCTCTACTAGGAGTCTTCCATCAGGTCAATCAGCTGTCCTAATGAGTTACTGACACCATCTGTATCTCTACTAGGAGTCTTCCATCAGGTCAATCAGCTGTCCTAATGAGTTACTGACACCATCTGTATCTCTGCTAGGAGTCTTCCATCAGGTCAATCAGCTGTCCCAATGAGTTACTGACACCATCTGTATCTCTACTAGGAGTCTTCCATCAGGTCAATCACCTGTCCTAATGAGTTACTGACACCATCTGTATCTCTACTAGGAGTCTTCCATCAGGTCAATCAGCTGTCCCAATGAGTTACTGACACCATCTGTATCTCTACTAGGAGTCTTCCATCAGGTCAGTCAGCTGTCCTAATGAGTTACTGACACCATCTGTATCTCTACTAGGAGTCTTCCATCAGGTCAATCAGCTGTCCTAATGAGTTACTGACACCATCTGTATCTCTACTAGGAGTCTTCCATCAGGTCAATCAGCTGTCCTAATGAGTTACTGACACCATCTGTATCTCTACTAGGAGTCTTCCATCAGGTCAATCAGCTGTCCTAATGAGTTACTGACACCATCTGTATCTCTACTAGGAGTCTTCCATCAGGTCAATCAGCTGTCCTAATGAGGTACTGAAACCATCTGTATCTCTACTAGGAGTCTTCCATCAGGTCAATCAGCTGTCCTAATGAGGTACTGACACCATCTGTATCTCTACTAGGAGTCTTCCATCAGGTCAATCAGCTGTCCTAATGAGTTACTGACACCATCTGTATCTCTACTAGGAGTCTTCCATCAGGTCAATCAGCTGTCCCAATGAGTTACTGACACCATCTGTATCTCTACTAGGAGTCTTCCATCAGGTCAATCAGCTGTCCCAATGAGTTACTGACACCATCTGTATCTCTACTAGGAGTCTTCCATCAGGTCAATCAGCTGTCCTAATGAGTTACTGACACCATCTGTATCTCTACTAGGAGTCTTCCATCAGGTCAATCAGCTGTCCTAATGAGTTACTGACACCATCTGTATCTCTACTAGGGAGTCTTCCATCAGGTCAATCAGCTGTCCAAATGAGTTACTGACACCATCTGTATCTCTACTAGGAGTCTTCCATCAGGTCAATCAGCTGTCCTAATGAGTTACTGACACCATCTGTATCTCTACTAGGAGTCTTCCATCAGGTCAATCAGCTGTCCTAATGAGTTACTGACACCATCTGTATCTCTACTAGGAGTCTTCCATCAGGTCAATCAGCTGTCCTAATGAGTTACTGACACCATCTGTATCTCTGCTAGGAGTCTTCCATCAGGTCAATCAGCTGTCCCAATGAGTTACTGACACCATCTGTATCTCTACTAGGAGTCTTCCATCAGGTCAATCACCTGTCCTAATGAGTTACTGACACCATCTGTATCTCTACCAGGAGTCTTCTATCAGGTCAATCAGCTGTCCTAATGAGTTACTGACACCATCTGTATCTCTACTAGGAGTCTTCCATCAGGTCAATCAGCTGTCCTAATGAGTTACTGACACCATCTGTATCTCTACTAGGAGTCTTCCATCAGGTCAATCAGCTGTCCCAATGAGTTACTGACACCATCTGTATCTCTACTAGGAGTCTTCCATCAGGTCAATCAGCTGTCCTAATGAGTTACTGACACCATCTGTATCTCTGCTAGGAGTCTTCCATCATGTCAATCAGCTGTCCTAATGAGTTACTGACACCATCTGTATCTCTACTAGGAGTCTTCCATCAGGTCAATCAGCTGTCCTAATGAGTTACTGACACCATCTGTATCTCTACTAGGAGTCTTCCATCAGGTCAATCAGCTGTCCTAATGAGTTACTGACACCATCTGTATATCTACTAGGAGACTTCCATCAGGTCAATCAGCTGTCCTAATGAGTTACTGACACCATCTGTATCTCTGCTAGGAGTCTTCCATCATGAAAATCAGCTGTCCTAATGAGTTACTTACACCATCTGTATCTCTACTAGGAGTCTTCCATCAGGTCAATCAGCTGTCCTAATGAGTTACTGACACCATCTGTATCTCTACTAGGAGTCTTCCATCAGGTCAATCAGCTGTCCTAATGAGTTACTGACACCATCTGTATCTCTACTAGGAGTCTTCCATCAGGTCAATCAGCTGTCCTAATGAGTTACTGACACCATCTGTATATCTACTAGGAGTCTTCCATCAGGTCAATCAGCTGTCCTAATGAGTTACTGACACCATCTGTAAATCTACTAGGAGCTTTCCATCAGGTCAATCAGCTGTCCTAATGAGTTACTGACACCATCTGTATCTCTGCTAGGAGTCTTCCATCAGGTCAATCAGCTGTCCTAATGAGTTACTGACACCATCTGTATCTCTACTAGGAGTCTTCCATCAGGTCAATCAGATGTCCTAATGAGTTACTGACACCATCTGTATCTCTGCTAGGAGTCTTCCATCCGGTCAATCAGCTGTCCTAATGAGTTACTGACACCATCTGTATCTCTGCTAGGAGTCTTTCATCAGGTCAATCAGCTTTCCTAATGAGTTACTGAAACCATCTGTATCTCTACTAGGAGCCTTCCATCAGGTCAATCAGCTGTCCTAATGAGTTACTGACACCATCTGTATCTCTGCTAGGAGTCTTCCATCAGGTCAATAAGCTGTCCTAATGAGTTACTGACACCATCTGTATCTCTACTAGGAGTCTTCCATCAGGTCAATCAGCTGGTCTAATGAGTTACTGACACCATCTGTATCTCTACTAGGAGTCTTCCATCAGGTCAATCAGCTGTCCTAATGAGTTACTGACACCATCTGTAAATCTACTAGGAGCCTTCCATCAGGTCAATCAGCTTTCCTAATGAGTTACTGACACCATCTGTATCTCTACTAGGAGTCTTCCATCAGGTCAATCAGCTGTCCTAATGAGTTACTGACACCATCTGTATCTCTACTACGAGTCTTCCATCAGGTCAATCAGATGTCCTAATGAGTTACTGACACCATCTGTATCTCTGCTAGGAGTCTTCCATCAGGTTAATCAGCTGTCCTAATGAGTTACTGACACCATCTGTATCTCTACTAGGAGTCTTCCATCAGGTCAATCAGCTGTCCTTATGAGTTACTGACACCAACTGTATCTCTACTAGGAGTATTCCATCAGGTCAATCAGCTGTCCTAATGAGTTACTGACACCATCTGTATCTCTGCTAGGAGTCTTCCATCAGGTCAATCAGCTGTCCTAATGAGTTACTGACACCATCTGTATCTCTGCTAGGAGTCTTTCATCAGGTCAATCAGCTGTCCTAATGAGTTACTGAAACCATCTGTATCTCTACTAGGAGTCTTCCATCAGGTCAATCAGCTGTCCTAATGAGTTACTGACACCATCTGTATCATTGCTAGGAGTCTTCCATCAGGTCAATCAGCTGTCCTAATGAGTTACTGACACCATCTGTATATCTACTAGGAGTCTTCCATCAGGTCAATCAGCTGGTCTAATGAGTTACTGACACCATCTGTATCTCTACTAGGAGTCTTCCATCAGGTCAATCAGCTGTCCTAATGAGTTACTGACACCATCTGTATCCCTACTAGGAGTCTTCCATCAGGTCAATCAGCTGTCCTAATGAGTTACTGACACCATCTGTATCTCTACTAGGAGTCTTCCATCAGGTCAATCAGCTGTCCCAATGAGTTACTGACACCATCTGTATCTCTACTAGGAGTCTTCCATTAGGTCAATCAGCTTTCCTATTGAGTTACTGACACCATCTGTAAATCTACTAGGAGCCTTCCATCAGGTCAATCAGCTGTCCTAATGAGTTACTGACACCATCTGTATCTCTGCTAGGAGTCTTCCATCAGGTCAATCAGCTGTCCTAATGAGTTACTGACTCCATCTGTATCTCTACTAGGAGTCTTCCATCAGGTCAATCAGCTGTCCTAATGAGTTACTGACACCATCTGTATCTCTACTAGGAGTCTTCCATCATGTCAATCAGCTGTCCTAATGAGTTACTGACACCATCTGTATCTCTACTAGGAGTCTTCCATCATGTCAATCAGCTGTCCTAATGAGTTACTGACACCATCTGTATCTCTACTAGGAGTCTTCCATCAGGTCAATCAGCTGTCCCAATGAGTTACTGACACCATCTGTATCTCTACTAGGAGTCTTCCATCAGGTCAATCAGCTGTCCCAATGAGTTACTGACACCATCTGTATCTCTACCAGGAGTCTTCCATCAGGTCAATCAGCTGTCCTAATGAGTTACTGACACCATCTGTATCTCTACTAGGAGTCTTCCATCAGGTCAATCAGCTGTCCCAATAAGTTACTGACACCATCTGTATCTCTACCAGGAGTCTTCCATCAGGTCAATCAGCTGTCCTAATGAGTTACTGACACCCTCTTTACCATTAGATGTACAGTTGCGCGACTAAGAACTATTTGGTAAAAATTAATGACAGATTTCTTGAATTATCTTACTTCTTCTACTTCTTCGATGTTTAACGGCTGTTGGCATCCAATATGTTGCATTACCGCCACCTACTAGACTGGAGTACAACTCCCTTATATTTTGCTTGAAAAATAAAATAAAGATATACTCTACCATCTAACACAACACTCACAAATTCAGATAAATAACAATACAAAAAATTAATAAAATAGAATTAACACCACGCTACTCCACTATTTAAATCTATGTATTCCTACCTCATGGCCTCAACCTGAAAGGATGGGACATCACCACTTAACACACCCTGTAACTCTGCTGATGTCAAGTCTCACACACCCAAATACCTCTCTGCACTCCACCCCTTCCTCACCCTCTGCAGCTGCCACCACAACCTACATTTTCTTTGACTTACGTTCCATTGTCCCTGCAGTACAATTAATAACCATTGCTATAAATGCTAAAAATCCAATCTTACTGAAACATATATCACTTGTTGGCCTATCCCTCTGTACTGGTACAGATCTCCTACTCTCACCACTACTCCCCCTTGACCCATCTTCCTCTACTTTCTTCACTGCCTCAGCATATGACAACTTCTGCACTACTCTTACCCTGGAAACCTCAACCTGCGTCTCTCGCACGGGACATTTCTGATCCCCAAGCCCCATGGGCACCCCTACAATTAGCACATACCACTACTTTCCCCAATGCTACACATTCCTTTGTCTCATGCCCTTCTGCACACTTCTCACACCTTGGAACCTCCATCCTACACACTGCTGCCACATGCCCATAAGTTTGACTCCTGTAACATCGTAATGTATTAGGCATATAAGCTCGTACATGATAACTTATATATCCTAACATCACTTTGTCTGGCAAAGACTCAACTTAAAAACTCAAAAGAACAGACAATGACTCTTCTGTTTCCCCACTCTCGCCACCCTGTTTGTGTCGCACCAAACGGCGAGAATCACAAACACCAGGAATCTTCCCCTTCAGTTGGTCAACTTTTACATTTACCGCTACCCCAGTAATCACTCCTCTCAATGGCACCCTTTTCTTGAGAGCGAAACAATTCACATTTCTTGCCCCCATTTGTTTAACTCAGAGCCCCTTCTCCCTCTGACCAACAGAAACACAAACAATTATCACTAGACCACCTCTGGTTACCCTCACCGATTCCACTATGCCCAACTGTTTTTTCACCCACCCTGAAACCACAAACGGATCAACCAAAAGGCAAGGGTCCACTTTTTCCAAAAACTTCACTCCTACTGTCACAGACTCATCTTTAGCCTGACCCTCGGTGCTAGCCTCGGGCTCCGAGTACTTCACCACACCTACCACCTCCGATACTTCACCCTCAATCACTTCCATTTCTCCTCCTGTCTTCAGCTCACTCTGCTTACATTTTCTACCATTCTTCTTTGACAAACCTTCTCCCTTTTTTTCGCCATTTTTAACCGACTCAAGCTCACAATCTTCCTCCCTCTCTCTCTTAGACCTACTCTGCCTCTCTTTTCCCCTCCATTCCTCCTTCGTATTCCAAGTATACGTCTCCTTGGGATAATACTGCACTTCTCCTGACATACATCTTGTTCTTGCTTTCTCAAGGGAAGCCATTTACGAGGCTCTCCAACCGAATCTTTGTCTAAAGTGACTTCCACCGTACTCCTGGTTTGCACCAGGGGACTCTATCGTCACCTTAGCTAGAAATCTTCCCGTCTTAATCAACTGTGCTGTGGCTTGCAACCTTCTCGAAGGTGGAAACTCAGCGCATGTGTCAATTGAATATCCAACGACGTAGGCCTAGGTCTCCAAACACTCGATGTCCAATCAAATCACAAGATCTACAGATGCTGTGTCAACCAATCAAAACTTTGCAGATCATTACAGGCGTCAGTAAACAAAAAATGTGGAGCATAACTTTATTGACTTGGCACATTTTCTGTCCAGAGATTTTGAGAAATAACAACCAGGAAAGATAAATCATAGAAAGATATGTTTATTTTACATATTACAATAATTGTATAGCCTAGGTTTCATTTACAAACAGACACATTCACTACATTTGTTCCATTATTCACTAAATTACTTATTATTTTCAGTAAACTCTTATTCTATAACATTTACACTGCTAGTTTTACACATTATATTTTATATATATATATATATATATATATATATATTATATAATGATCAATATATAACCATATAATATATATAGCATTTACTATATAGACACACACACACACACAGCTAAGGTGAAGAAGGTGAGATTGGCTGTTACACCAGCTAAGGTGAAGAAGGTGAGATTGGCTGTTACACCAGCTAAGGAGGAGAAGGTGAGATTGGCTGTTACACCAGCTAAGGTGAAGAAGGTGAGATTGGCTGTTACACCAGCTAAGGAGGAGAAGGTGAGATTGGCTGTTACACCAGCTAAGGAGAAGAAGGTGAGATTGGCTGTTACACCAGCTAAGGAGAAGAAGGTGAGATTGGCTGTTACACCAGCTAAGGAGAAGAAGGTGAGATTGGCTGTTACACCAGCTAAGGTGAAGAAGGTGAGATTGGCTGTTACACCAGCTAAGGAGAAGAAGGTGAGATTGGCTGTTACACCAGCTAAGGAGAAGAAGGTGAGATTGGCTGTTACACCAGCTAAGGAGGAGAAGGTGAGATTGGCTGTTACACCAGCTAAGGAGAAGAAGGTGAGATTGGCTGTTACACCAGCTAAGGAGGAGAAGGTGAGATTGGCTGTTACACCAGCTAAGGAGAAGAAGGTGATATTGGCTGTTACACCAGCTAAGGAGAAGAAGGTGAGATTGGCTGTTACACCAGCTAAGGAGAAGAAGGTGAGATTGGCTGTTACACCAGCTAAGGTGAAGAAGGTGAGATTGGCTGTTACACCAGCTAAGGACAAGAAGGTGAGATTGGCTGTTACACCAGTTGTCAGTGATGCTGTAGGTGGGTGTGGTGGTGGAATCAGGCGCAGGACGCAGAAGTACAGTCCAAAGACTTTAGTGAAATATCCACAAGAGAAACGCACAAACTAGCCCGAAGGCAAAACTCCGCATGCAGGTGAAAACAAAACGGGTGCACTACACAGGTGCGACAAAACACTCCAACACAATGGAGAACAGCTCAACCGAGCAAACAGTAATACGTCCAGCAAAACGCACGACAGTGAAAACAATCACACACAACACTTGACAAACACAACGATAACTTATAGGACACTAATTACACTAAACGATAACAGGTTTAACAACAATCAGACAAAAGCAAACGAACAAAGAAACATGCAACGGTGGCAGCTAGTATTCCGGAGACGACGAACGCCGAAGCCTGCCCGAGCAAGGAAGAGAGGCAGCCTCGGCCGAAACCGTGACACCAGCTAAGGAGAAGAAGGTGAGATTGGCTGTTACACCAGCTAAGGTGAAGAAGGTGAGATTGGCTGTTACACCAGCTAAGGAGAAAAAGGTGAGATTGGCTGTTACACCAGCTAAGGAGAAGAAGGTGAGATTGGCTGTTACACCAGCTAAGGTGAAGAAGGTGAGATTGGCTGTTACACCAGCTAAGGTGAAGAAGGTGAGATTGGCTGGAACACCAGCTAAGGTGAAGAGGTGAGATTGGCTGAAAGACCAACAAAGTCCCCTGTCCCCGAGGTGAAGAGGACACCTCCAGTCTATGGGTCTGGTCCCCTTGCTAGGGCCAGATATTACCTGGATTGCCATCAATATCTCCATGCTTTGTTTATGAGGTCACACGTGAAGAAGTACAAAGAGGACATCATCAAGAGGTAAGGTAGTAGAAGTATGTGATAAAAGTGATTGTTTTTTAGACTTGAGATTATAATTCAGTTGATATGCCATACCATATATCTACAATGTAGGATCATAGGTTTGTGTGATTTCTATGTACTTTCAGAGAATGGAGTTAGTGCAGGAAAAAGATGGTCCCTTGTCCCAACTGGTGGAGACAGAGGTCTTTCAGACCTTTTCCTGGAGTGAGACTCTGGCGTGGGGCAGAGGAGAAGGCACCTTTGATGACCACCTGTTAGAGGGCAACCCTTCCCCAGGCCAGAAACCTCAAAGTAGACCTCATCAAAGGTAGCGAAATCACCCCAATGTGAGGATTAACCCAATATCATGTTCACACTAGATGTCCAATATCAATCATTTCACAATTTTCATGTTGTATATAGTTGTACCGTTTCTACAAGTAAATTAGTAAAGTAAGTACAACTCTGACATGTAAGCCTTGTCCGAGACAAAAGACAAAACTAAGAGAAGAAACCTTCTAATGTCTCCTATTTTCAGAGACGACTTTCAACGTAAGAAGCAGGACCTCCTTGACAGAGGGACATGGATGGTGCTGTCAACGGCCTTGTTCACCAGCAGGCAAAATAAAATTACGTTTGTACCAACATGCCTGGAGATGGAGCTGTGGAGGGGAGGATGCTGTGAGAAGATATTCTTCACTCTGAACTCCATGGCCATCTGCCTATGTTCTGATGCCACTAGAGGACATGTTAACAGGTTGAGGGTCGGCAATGATACCCAGATCATGAAGTGGAAGAAACAGGCTGAGGTAAGTGTGAGTCTTAAACATATGTAAACCCAATCTGATTCAGCCTATTTCCTAATTCTGTTATTTCAAGGTGATTACACAGGCTACCTTATTTATGAGTACAATGAGTGGTTATTACGTGTATGTCAGTAATGTCAATGTTAATTCCAGACTAAGATATTTAAGAGGAGACTGGCCTATTCCCAGGAGGAAACTGTGATGTGCGGAACGTTCTCAATGACCTGGGACAATGTCCAAGTATGTCCAAAATGTATGATCTAACATTATATTTATTATTGTGATGGTTCAGTAAAACAAGAATATATCTTCCAAATGGCATTTCCCATATACAGTGCATTGGGAAAGTATTCAGACCCCTTCCCTTTTTCCACATTTTGTTACGTTACAGCCTTATTCTAAATTTTTTTTTTATAATAATATGATGAAGTGAAAACAGGTTTTTAGAAATGTTTGCAAATGTATAAAAAAAAAACTGAAATGCCTTATTTACAGATGTATTCAGACCCTTTGCTTTGAGACTGGAAATTGAGCTCATGTGCATCCTGTTTCCATTGACCATCCTAGATATGTCTTTACAACCTAAATTGTATGGATACGTACTACATAAAAATGTACGCAAAAATAAAATGCAAAAATGCAAATGAAATGTTCTCGTTATTTGAAATGGGTGAATTATTGTTATGGTCATCAAAGAGGCCAGAAGGATGGCTGAGCAGCTGATTAAAAACATGTATTATACCCCCTCTAACCCAGGGTCATGTATTATACCCCCTCTAACCCAGGGTCATGTATTATACCCCCCTCTAACCCAGGGTCATGTATTATACCCCTCTAACCCAGGGTCATGTATTATACCCCCTCTAACCCAGGGTCATGTATTATACCCCCTCTAACCCAGGGCCATGTATTATACCCACTCTAACCCAGGGTCATGCATTATACCCCCTCTAACCCAGGGTCATGTATTATACCCCCTCTAACCCAGGGTCATGTATTATACCCCCTCTAACCCAGGGTCATGTATTATACCCCCTCTAACCCAGGGTCATGTATTATACCCCCTCTAACCCAGGGTCATGTATTATACCCCCTCTAACCCAGGGTCATGTATTATACCCCCTCTAACCCAGGGTCATGTATTATACCCCCTCTAACCCAGGGTCATGTATTATACCCCCTCTAACCCAGGGTCATGTATTATACCCCCTCTAACCCAGGGTCATGTATTATACCCCCTCTAACCCAGGGTCATGTATTATACCCCCTCTAACCCAGGGTCATGTATTATACCCCCTCTAACCCAGGGTCATGTATTATACCCCCCTCTAACCCAGGGTCATGTATTATACCCCCTCTAACCCAGGGTCATGTATTATACCCCCTCTAACCCAGGGTCATGTATTATACCCTCTAACCCAGGGTCATGTATTATACCCCCTCTAACCCAGGGTCATGTATTATACCCCTTCTAACCCAGGGTCATGTATTATACCCCTCTAACCCAGGGTCATGTATTATACCCCCCTCTAACCCAGGGTCATGTATTATACCCCCTCTAACCCAGGGTCATGTATTATACCCCCTCTAACCCAGGGTCATGTATTATACCCCCTCTAACCCAGGGTCATGTATTATACCCCCTCTAACCCAGGGTCATGTATTATACCCCCTCTAACCCAGGGTCATGTATTATACCCCCTCTAACCCAGGGTCATGTATTATACCCCCTCTAACCCAGGGTCATGTATTATACCCCCTCTAACCCAGGGTCATGTATTATACCCCCTCTAACCCAGGGTCATGTATTATACCCCCTCTAATCCAGGGTCTTTGGGTGGGAAGGAGAGGTTCCAGACAGCTGCAGCTGAAGAAACAGGCCGCAGGTTAAACGATGACCAAGTGACCGATTGGCTAGCAGAGCAGGATGCTTACACTTTGCATAAACCTGTGCGAAAAACAATTTTCATCGAAATATAGTTTTTTTCTATTCATCCCTTGTCACAGTTTCAGGCTGATCTATGTGACATGCAGGCACTTGCCGATAAAAATGATGGAGATCGATACATGCTAACGGTTATAGACGTTTTACTCTAAAATAGCTTTTGTAAGGGTCTTAAAAAATAAGAGTGGGGCAGAGGAGACTCGGGCCTTTAACTCTATCTTGGAGGAAGGAGGAGCACCCAAGAAAGTACAGACTGACGGTGGTAAATAATTTTTCAGAAACTCGTGAAGAATCACAATATCGTGCATTTTGCTACAGGCTCGGATTTTAAAGCTTCAGTGGTCGAACGCTTTAACGGGACTTTGAAGGAGAGGATGGGGAAATACTTTACGGCTCACAACACCCGTAGATATGTGGCTATAGTTCAAGATTTAGTAAAGGGGTGTAACTACAGCTACCACAAGAGTGTCCGTATGAAGCCCTGTGAGGTGTCTTTGGATAATTATTTTCATGTCTTTAAAAATCTGTATGGGTTGATCCCCTTCACCGTAAGAAAGACATTGATTTTAAATTCATAGTTGGTTACTTGGTACGTATCTCCAAGTTGAGGGGTGTTTTTAGACAAAACATATGAGCAAGGTTACAGCGATGAGCTGTTCACAGTTACAGAATGTTCACCCCGTATACCTCCTGTCTACAAGTTAAAAGATGATGATGGGGAGCATATAGAGGGGTCCTTTTACGAGAAGGAACTCCAGAAGGTAAAGATGGGTAAAGACAAAGTCTTTCATGTGGAGAAGATTCTGGATCAAAAGAGAGAAAAGGGGAAAACATGGGTGTTGGTCCGTTGGAAAAACTGGCCCCAAAAGTTCAACATTTGGGTATTAGAGGAAGAGGTCGTGGAGGCAGGGGGCGTAAACTTAACCCCTAATGCATGATAAACACACTTCCATTCCAGTGTCCACTGGAGTGCATCATGGAGCCCAGTGGATTGTACCCGACTCTCCCCAGTAATTCGTCTGCAGATATATATAGGAATAACACAAGTTTGGATTTTACAACCAATTTTCCAAAACCTATCGAGTTATCAGAGGCCTGGGAAGTAGGTCTCAGCGAGATTACATACCCCCATAGTTGGTATAATGTCAAGGAAAAAGACGGTGATTTTTATTTTTAAAAGATATCTGAACCCCCTAAACCTGTTAAGCTTAAAAAAAGGATTCTGTAGAACTGTAGAGAGGATGGTCTTTGAGATGAACGGCCTCCTAGCCCTGAATCATATGAAAATAGTGTTGACCTACAACCCTATTATTCAACAACGTGTATAAATCACAGGGGGTGATGAGCTAGCTATACAGACCAGTGGTCATTTATCCTCCATGTTGGGGACGACGCCCAATAAAGGGGTGGCTGTGACAGATAGATTATTCCCATACCCTGTGGATATACATGCAGGGCTTTACACCATGTTGGGGACGACGCCCAATAAAGGGGTGGCTGTGACAGATAGATTATTCCCATACCCTGTGGATATACATGCAGGGCTTTACACCATGTTGGGGACGACGCCCAATAAAGGGGTGGCTGTGACAGATAGATTATTCCCATACCCTGTGGATATACATGCAGGGTTTGACCCCATGTTTGTGCATACCGACATCATATCCTATCAAAGGGTAGGAGACAGTTATGTACCCCTCCTGAGAACAGTTCATATAGATGGCAAGGATGGGGATGTAGTCAGTGTTAACTATGACAAGCCACACTACGTAACTGTAAGAAATAAATATATTGAAAACATTCAGCTTGAGATCAAAACGGATCAGAACCAAAATATAGAGTTTACTTCTGGAAAAGTGATTGTAAAACTCAAATTTAGACCTGTCAAAGCTTCTCTACATATCTAACAAAAACAATAATAATAATAACAATAATAATAATAATAATAATATATATATATATATATATTTCAATACAAAAATAAAATGGTTATGGTAGACAAATACCATCTCGATCCTAACCACTATGTATCATACTATGTTGATCAAGTGGGTAATGGATTTCCTGGTTAATATGGAACCCAAACCATGTATGGTTCGGGGATAGGGGGTATATATCGTAACCTCTTTAGGATGGTTATACCCTTTATGAAGAGAGCCATTAGCATAGCCAAACCTCATTTAAAATCAGCAGCCAAAAACATAGTAAGTGAAGTGGTGGCTAATGCTATGACTAGACGTGGGTCATCAGATCCTGACCATCAAGAAGGATCAGGCCTCATGCTGTTGTCTCAAAGACCAAAAAGAGACCTCTGGGTATAAGACGTATGTCCTCCCTTAAAAAAGAGACCTCTGGGTAGAAGACGTATGTCCTCCCTTAAAAAGAGACCTCTGGGTAGAAGACGTATGTCCTCCCTTAAAAAGAGACCTCTGGGTAGAAGACGTATGTCCTCCCTTAAAAAGAGACCTCTGGGTAGAAGACGTATGTCCTCCCTTAAAAAGAGGCCTCTGGGTAGAAGACATATGTGCTCCCTTAAAAAGAGACCTCTGGGTATAAGACGTATGTCCTCCCTTAAAAGAGACCTCTGGGTAGAAGACGTATGTCCTCCCTTAAAAGAGACCTCTGGGTAGAAGACGTATGTCCTCCCTTAAAAAGAGACCTCTGGGTAGAAGACGTATGTCCTCCCTTAAAAAGAGGCCTCTGGGTAGAAGACATATGTGCTCCCTTAAAAGAGACCTCTGGGTATAAGACGTATGTCCTCCCTTAAAAAGAGACCTCTGGGTAGAAGACGTATGTCCTCCCTTAAAAAGAGACCTCTGGGTAGAAGACGTATGTCCTCCCTTAAAAAGAGACCTCTGGGTAGAAGACGTATGTCCTCCCTTAAAAAGAGGCCTCTGGGTAGAAGACATATGTGCTCCCTTATAAAGAGACCTCTGGGTATAAGACGTATGTCCTCCCTTAAAAAGAGACCTCTGGGTAGAAGACGTATGTCCTCCCTTAAAAGAGACCTCTGGGTAGAAGACGTATGTCCTCCCTTAAAAGAGACCTCTGGGTATAAGACGTATGTCCTCCCTTAAAAAAGAGACCTCTGGGTAGAAGACGCATGTCCTCCCCTTAAAAAGAGACCTCTGGGTAGAAGACGTATGTCCTCCCTTAAAAAGAGACCTCTGGGTAGAAGACGTATGTCCTCCCTTAAAAAGAGACCTCTGGGTAGAAGACGTATGTCCTCCCTTAAAAAGAGACCTCTGGGTAGAAGACGTATGTCCGCCCTTAAAAGGCGGAGGATAACCGCTGGAAGAAAGTCAGTAAGTCAAAGACGACGTAAAGTGATGAGCTCTCGACCAAAAACTGCTAAAATATAAACTCAGAAGCGTTTTCTAAAAGAACAATCAACACGTCTCTTTTACACCGCATGTCCTCTGAAGCTCTAAAGACAGAGCTACATCTTTTCACGGCCCCCTTAACCCAGTTTCCAATGGATAGGTCCTGTTATGTGGAGATAGCCCCACTCTCTGCCATTACAGACAATGGACCTATAGAGTTGTTCTCCCCAGGCCATGGTGACAACTACCTGGACCTCAACAACACAGACAATGGACCTATAGTGTTGTTCTCCCCAGGCCATGGTGACAACTACCTGGACCTCAACAACACAGACAATGGACCTATAGAGTTGTCCATCCCAGGCCATGGTGACAACTACCTGGACCTCAACAACACAGACAATGGACCTATAGAGTTGTTCATCCCAGGCCATGGTGACAACTACCTGGACCTCAACAACACAGACAATGGACCTATAGAGTTGTTCACCCCAGGCCATGGTGACAACTACCTGGACCTCAACAACACAGACAATGGACCTATAGAGTTGTTCATCCCAGGCCATGGTGACAACTACCTGGACCTCAACAACACAGACAATGGACCTATAGAGTTGTTCATCCCAGGCCATGGTGACAACTACCTGGACCTCAACAACACAGACAATGGACCTATAGAGTTGTTCACCCCAGGCCATGGTGACAACTACCTGGACCTCAACAACACAGACAATGGACCTATAGAGTTGTCCATCCCAGGCCATGGTGACCATTACCTGGACCTCAACAACACCTTATTACATTTGCGTCTCAGAGTGGCCTAAAGAGATGGGACCAATATTGCAAATGATGCCAAGGTGAGCCTCATTAATTACCCCTTGGCTACCATCTTCTCCCAAGTGGATGTGACTTTGGGTGAACGCCTTATCAGTCAAAGCAGTGCCACCTATCCTTACAGGGCTATCCTGGAATGTTTACTAAACTACTCCGAAGACACTTTGAAGACACAGTTCAGCGCTGGGCTGTTTAGCAAGGATACTGCTGGAGCTTCTATGGAAGCCATAGACCCCACGACTGGTGGAAACAAAGGACTGGAGGATACTGCTGGAGCTTCTATGGAAGACATAGACCCCACGGCTGGTGGAAACAAAGGACTGGAGGATACTGCTGGAGCTTCTATGGAAGACATAGACCCCACGACTGGTGGAAACAAAGGACTGGAGGATACTGCTGGAGCTTCTATGGAAGACATAGACCCCACGACTGGTGGAAACAAAGGACTGGAGGATACTGCTGGAGCTTCTATGGAAGACATAGACCACACGACTGGTGGAAACAAAGGACTGGAGGATACTGCTGGAGCTTCTATGGAAGACATAGACCCCACGACTGGTGAAAACAAAGGACTGGAGGATACTGCTGGAGCTTCTATGGAAGATATAGACCCCATGACTGGTGAAAACAAAGGACTGGAGGATACTGCTGGAGCTTCTATGGAAGACATAGACCCCACGACTGGTGGAAACAAAGGACTGGAGGATACTGCTGGAGCTTCTATGGAAGACATAGACCCCACGACTGGTGGAAACAAAGGAGTATGTAGCTCTCTGTCAGGACGGACGTCAGGTCCCAGCTAAGGCCTTCCAACCACAATTCAATAACAACATATCCGTGCGAGAATTTTGCAATCTATTCCTGGCTACAGGGAGGCTTCTAAAAGATCTGTCTTTACCTATTGACCGAAATGATTTTGCAGAGGGTTACAGATTGTATGCTTTCAATTTATCACCGGATGAAGAAACCTCAGGAAATCTGTCTGTGGTGTCCAATGGGAACCTCAGGCTGGAAATGCGTTTCCGTACACCATTAGATCGTACAGTTAGTATGATTGTTTAAGCATGCTCCGATTCAATCTTGGAAGTCAATGCCCGAAGACAAGTCTTAGTGGATTATTATTATAGAAGATATTAAGGATCAATGATCAAAACATGAATACCCAAGAGCTACAAGTTCTCATGAGCCGCTTGATCGGAAAAATTTTTGTGGAGTATGAGCTTGTGATGAACTACCTATTGAGAAATGGAAGGATCGACCTGTCATGTTTATTGCCAATACCCATCCTAAACACATGCCTGGTGAACATTGGTTAGCTATGACATTAGGAGATGACGAAGGAGGTAGAAAAATCTCAACCTTTTTTTATTCCTGCGGCTTTCCCGACGGATTTTCTCATTTCCCCCCATCTGTTAAACTGTTTTTGAACAAAAATGGATCAAAGATCTATTAAAGCATCAAACAAGTACAAGATAACCTTTCTACTGCCTGTGGTCAACACCGTGGAGTTTCTTTTGAAGAGGTTATGTCTCTTTATAATGATGATTTAAGAAGTAATGATAGCACAGTAGATTGTTTTGTTAGAAAATATCCAAAGTGTTTAAGTATATGTCCTTTAAGACCCTATAATCACTGTGTATGCTCACGTCAAAGGTTTAAATAATGTCACAAATGTTAAATTGTATAATTTTATTGGAATAAAATGTATTGAATTTAATCAAAAGTCATTCAAAAGTCTAACCATCCAGTCTAACCATCCAGAGATCAGCATTAGGAAAATGTCCAGAGGCGGTCATGGAGGCGGTCAGGGGTGAGGGGTCATCCATAAAGGAAGTATTATTAACCCATTCAAAGGGGGGAGGGGTCATCCATAAAGGAAGTATTATTAACCCATTCAAAGGGAGGAGGGGTCATCCATAAAGGAGGTGTTATTAACCCATTCAAAGGGGGAGGGGTCATCCATAAAGGAGGTGTTATTAACCCATTCAAAGGGGGGAGGGGTCATCCATAAAGGAGGTGTTATTAACCCATTCAAAGGGAGGAGGGGTCATCCATAAAGGAGGTGTTATTAACCCATTCAAAGGGGGAGGGGTCATCCATAAAGGAGGTGTTATTAACCCATTCAAAGGGGGGAGGGGTCATCCATAAAGGAGGTGTTATTAACCCATTCAAAGGGGGAGGGGTCATCCATAAAGGAGGTGTTATTAACCCATTCAAAGGGGGAGGGGTCATCCATAAAGGAGGTGTTATTAACCAAAGGGGGGAGGGGTCATCCATAAAGGAGGTGTTATTAACCAATTCAAAGGGGGGAGGGGTCATCCATAAAGGAGGTATTATTAACCCATTCAAAGGGGGAGGGTCATCCATAAAGGAGGTGTTATTAACCCATTCAAAGGGGGGAGGGGTCATCCATAAAGGAGGTGTTATTAACCCATTCAAAGGGGGGAGGGGTCATCCATAAAGGAGGTATTATTAACCCATTCAAAGGGGGGAGGGGTCATCCATAAAGGAGGTATTATTAAACCATTCAAGGGAGGAGGGGTCATCCATAAAGGAGGTGTTATTAACCCATTCAAAGGGGGAGGGGTCATCCATAAAGGAGGTGTTATTAACCCATTCAAAGGGGGGAGGGGTCATCCATAAAGGAGGTGTTATTAACCCATTCAAAGGGGGGAGGGGTCATCCATAAAGGGGGTGTTATTAACCCATTCAAAGGGGGAAGGGTCATCCATAAAGGAAGTATTATTAACCCATTCAAAGGGGGGAGAGGTCATCCATAAAGGAGGTATTATTAACCCATTCAAAGGGGGAGGGGTCATCCATAAAGGAGGTATTATTAACCCATTCAAAGGGGGAGGGGTCATCCATAAAGGAAGTATTATTAACCCATTCAAAGTGGGGAGGGGTCATCCATAAAGGAGGTGTTATTAACCCATTCAAAGGGGGAGGGGTCATCCATAAAGGAAGTATTATTAACCCATTCAAAGGGGGGAGAGGTCATCCATAAAGGAGGTATTATTAACCCATTCAAAGGGGGAGGGGTCATCCATAAAGGAAGTATTATTAACCCATTCAAAGGGGGGAGGGGTCATCCATAAAGGAAGTATTATTAACCCATTCAAAGGGGGGAGGGGTCATCCATAAAGGAGGTGTTATTAACCCATTCAAAGCGGGGAGAGGTCATCCATAAAGGAGGTGTTATTAACCCATTCAAAGGGGGAGGGTCATCCATAAAGGAGGTGTTATTAACCAAAGGGGGGAGGGGTCATCCATAAAGGAGGTGTTATTAACCCATTCAAAGGGGGGAGAGGTCATCCATAAAGGAGGTGTTATTAACCCATTCAAAGGGGGGAGGGGTCATCCATAAAGGAGGTGTTATTAACCCATTCAAAGGGTGGAGGGGTCATCCATAAAGGAGGTGTTATTAACCCATTCAAAGGGGGGAGAGGTCATCCATAAAGGAGGTGTTATTAACCCATTCAAAGGGGGAGGGTCATCCATAAAGGAAGTATTATTAACCCATTCAAAGTGGGGAGGGGTCATCCATAAAGGAGGTGTTATTAACCCATTCAAAGGGGGGAGGGGTCATCCATAAAGGAAGTATTATTAACCCATTCAAAGGGGGGAGAGGTCATCCATAAAGGAAGTATTATTAACCCATTCAAAGGGGGGAGAGGTCATCCATAAAGGAGGTATTATTAACCCATTCAAAGGGGGGAGGGGTCATCCATAAAGGAAGTATTATTAACCCATTCAAAGGGGAGGGGTCATCCATAAAGGAAGTATTATTAACCCATTCAAAGGGGGGAGGGTCATCCATAAAGGAGGTGTTATTAACCCATTCAAAGCGGGGAGAGGTCATCCATAAAGGAGGTGTTATTAACCCATTCAAAGGGGGGAGGGGTCATCCATAAAGGAGGTGTTATTAACCAAAGGGGGAGGGGTCATCCATAAAGGAGGTGTTATTAACCCATTCAAAGGGGGGAGGGGTCATCCATAAAGGAGGTGTTATTAACCCATTCAAAGGGGGAGGGGTCATCCATAAAGGAGGTGTTATTAACCCATTCAAAGGGTGGAGGGGTCATCCATAAAGGAGGTGTTATTAACCCATTCAAAGGGGGGGAGAGGTCATCCATAAAGGAGGTATTATTAACCCATTCAAAGGGGGAGGGGTCATCCATAAAGGAGGTGTTATTAACCCATTCAAAGGGGGAGGGGTCATCCATAAAGGAGGTGTTATTAACCCATTCAAAGGGGGAGGGTCATCCATAAAGGAGTTGTTATTAACCCATTCAAAGGGGGGAGGGTCATCCATGAAGGAGGTATTATTAACCCATTCAAAGGGGGAAGGGTCATCCATAAAGGAGGTGTTATTAACCCATTCAAAGGGGGAGGGGTCATCCATAAAGGAGGTGTTATTAACCCATTCAAAGGGGGGAGGGGTCATCCATAAAGGAGGTGTTATTAACCCATTCAAAGGGGGAGAGGTCATCAATAAAGGAGGTGTTATTAACCCATTCAAAGGGGGGAGGGGTCATCCATAAAGGAGGTGTTATTAACCCATTCAAAGGGGGGAGTGGTCATCCATAAAGGAGGTGTTATTAACCCATTCAAAGGGGGAGGGGTCATCCATAAAGGGGGTATTATTAACCGATTCAAAGGGGGGAGGGGTCATCCATAAAGGAGGTGTTATTAACCCATTCAAAGGGGGGAGGGGTCATACATAAAGGAGGTGTTATTAACCAAAGGGGGAGGGGTCCTCCATAAAGGAGGTGTTATTAACCCATTCAAAGGGGGGAGGGGTCATCCATAAAGGGGGTGTTATTAACCCATTCCAAGGGGGGGAGGGGTCATCCATAAAGGAGGTGTTATTAACCAAAGGGGGGAGGGGTCATCCATAAAGGAGGTATTATTAACCCATTCAAAGGGGGGAGGGGTCATCCATAAAGGAGGTATTATTAACCAAAGGGGGAGGTGTCATCCATAAAGGAGGTGTTATTAACCCATTCAAAGGGAGAGGGGTCATCCATAAAGGAGGTGTTATTAACCCATTCAAAGGGGGGAGGGGTCATCCATAAAGGAGGTGTTATTAACCCATTCAAAGGGAGGAGGCGTCATCCATAAAGGAGGTGTTATTAACCCATTCAAAGGGGGGAGGGGTCATCCATAAAGGGGGTGCAATTAACCAAAGGGGGGAGGGGTCATCCATAAAGGAGGTGTTATTAACCAAAGGGGGGAGGGGTCATCCATAAAGGAGGTATTATTAACCCATTCAAAGGGGGGAGGGGTCATCCATAAAGGAGGTGTTATTAACCCATTCAGAGGGGGGGAGGGGTCATCCATAAAGGAGGTGTTATTAACCCATTCAAAGGGGGGAGGGGTCATCCATAAAGGAGGTGTTATTAACCAAAGGGGGGAGGGGTCATCCATAAAGGAGGTGTTATTAACCCATTCAAAGGGGGAGGGGTCATCCATAAAGGAGGTGTTATTAACCAAAGGGGGAGGGGTCATCCATAAAGGAGGTGTTATTAACCCATTCAAAGGGGGGAGGGGTCATCCATAAAGGAGGTGTTATTAACCCATTCAAAGGGGGAAGGGTCACCCATAAAGGAGGTGTTATTAACCCATTCAAAGGGGGAGGGGGTCATCCATAAAGGAGGTGTTATTAACCCATTCAAAGGGGGAGGGGTCATCCATAAAGGAGGTGTTATTAACCCATTCAAAGGGGGGAGGGGTCATCCATAAAGGAGGTGTTATTAACCAATTCAAAGGGGGAGGGGTCATCCATAAAGGAGGTATTATTAACCCATTCAAAGGGGGGAGGGGTCATCCATAAAGGAGGTGTTATTAACCCATTCAAAGGGGGAGGGGTCATCCATAAAGGAGGTGTTATTAACCCATTCAAAGGGGGGAGGGGTCATCCATAAAGGAGGTATTATTAACCCATTCAAAGGGGGAGGGGTCATCCATAAAGGAGGTATTATTAACCCATTCAAAGGGAGGAGGGGTCATCCATAAAGGAGGTGTTATTAACCCATTCAAAGGGGGGAGGGGTCATCCATAAAGGAGGTGTTATTAACCCATTCAAAGGGGGGGGGGTCATCCATAAAGGAAGTATTATTAACCCATTCAAAGGGGGAGAGGTCATCCATAAAGGAGGTATTATTAACCCATTCAAAGAAGGGAGGGGTCATCCATAAAGGAGGTATTATTAACCCATTCAAAGGGGGAGGGGTCATCCATAAAGGAAGTATTATTAACCCATTCAAAGGGGGAGGGGTCATCAATAAAGGAAGTATTATTAACCCATTCAAAGTGGGGAGGGGTCATCCATAAAGGAGGTGTTATTAACCCATTCAAAGGGGGGAGGGGTCATCCATAAAGGAAGTATTATTAACCCATTCAAAGGGGGGAGAGGTCATCCATAAAGGAGGTATTATTAACCCATTCAAAGTGGGGAGGGGTCATCCATAAAGGAGGTGTTATTAACCCATTGAAAGGGGGAGGGGTCATCCATAAAGGAGGTATTATTAACCCATTCAAAGTGGGGAGGGTCATCCACAAAGGAGGTGTTATTAACCCATTCAAAGGGGGGAGAGGTCATCCATAAAGGAAGTATTATTAACCCATTCAAAGGGGGAGAGGTCATCCATAAAGGAGGTATTATTAACCCATTCAAAGTGGGGAGGGGTCATCCATAAAGGAGGTGTTATTAACCCATTGAAAGGGGGGGGGGGTCATCCATAAAGGAGGTATTATTAACCCATTCAAAGTGGGGAGGGGTCATCCATAAAGGAAGTATTATTAACCCATTCAAAGGGGGGAGAGGTCATCCATAAAGGAAGTATTATTAACCCATTCAAAGGGGGGAGAGGTCATCCATAAGAGGAGGTATTATTAACCCATTCAAAGGGGGGAGGGGTCATCCATAAAGGAAGTATTATTAACCCATTCAAAGGGGGGAGGGGTCATCCATAAAGGAAGTATTATTAACCCATTCAAAGGGGGGAGGGGTCATCCATAAAGGAGGTGTTATTAACCCATTCAAAGGGAGGAGGGGTCATCCATAAAGGAGGTGTTATTAACCCATTCAAAGCGGGGAGAGGTCATCCATAAAGGAGGTGTTATTAACCCATTCAAAGGGGGGAGGGGTCGTCCATAAAGGAGGTGTTATTAACAAAAGGGGGGAGGGGTCATCCATAAAGGAGGTGTTATTAACCCATTCAAAGGGGGGAGGGGTCATCCATAAAGGAGGTGTTATTAACCCATTCAAATGGGGGAGGGGTCATCCATAAAGGAGGTGTTATTAACCCATTCAAAGGGGGGAGGGGTCATCCATAAAGGAGGTGTTATTAACCCATTCAAAGGGGGGGAGGGGTCATCCATAAAGGAGGTGTTATTAACCCATTCAAAGGGGGGAGGGGTCACCCATAAAGGAGGTGTTATTAACCCATTCAAAGGGGGGAGGGGTCATCCATAAAGGAGGTGTTATTAACCCATTCAAAGGGGGGAGAGGTCATCCATAAAGGAGGTATTATTAACCCATTCAAAGGGGGAGGGGTCATCCATAAAGGAGGTGTTATTAACCCATTCAAAGGGGGAGGGGTCACCCATAAAGGAGGTGTTATTAACCCATTCAAAGGGGGAGGGGTCATCCATAAAGGAGGTTTTATTAACCCATTCAAAGGGGGGGGGGGGGTCATCCATAAAGGAGGTGTTATTAACCAAAGGGGGAGGGGTCATCCATAAAGGAGGTGTTATTAACCAATTCAAAGGGGGGAGGGGTCATCCATAAAGGAGGTATTATTAACCCATTCAAAGGGGGAGGGGTCATCCATAAAGGGGGTGTTATTAAGCCATTCAAAGGGGGAGGGGTCATCCATAAAGGAGGTGTTATTAACCCATTCAAAGGGGGAGGGGTCATCCATAAAGGAGGTATTATTAACCCATTCAAAGGGGGGAGGGGTCATCCATAAAGGAGGTATTATTAACCCATTCAAAGGGAGGAGGGGTCATCCATAAAGGAGGTGTTATTAACCCATTCAAAGGGGGGAGGGGTCATCCATAAAGGAGGTATTATTAACCCATTCAAAGGGAGGAGGGGTCATCCATAAAGGAGGTGTTATTAACCCATTCAAAGGGGGGAGGGGTCATCCATAAAGGAGGTGTTATTAACCCATTCAAAGGGGGGAGAGGTCATCCATAAAGGAAGTATTATTAACCCATTCAAAGGGGGGAGAGGTCATCCATAAAGGAGGTATTATTAACCCATTCAAAGTGGGGAGGGGTCATCCATAAAGGAGGTGTTATTAACCCATTCAAAGGGGGGAGGGGTCATCCATAAAGGGGGTGCAATTAACCAAAGGGGGGAGGGGTCATCCATAAAGGAGGTGTTATTAACCAAAGGGGGAGGGGTCATCCATAAAGGAGGTATTATTAACCCATTCAAAGGGGGAGGGGTCATCCATAAAGGAGGTGTTATTAACCCATTCAAAGGGGGGAGGGGTCATCCATAAAGGAGGTGTTATTAACCCATTCAAAGGGGGGAGGGGTCATCCATAAAGGAGGTGTTATTAACCAAAGGGGGGAGGGGTCATCCATAAAGGAGGTGTTATTAACCCATTCAAAGGGGGGAGGGGTCATCCATAAAGGAGGTGTTATTAACCAAAGGGGGGGGGGGGGTCATCCATAAAGGAGGTGTTATTAACCCATTCAAAGGGGGGAGGGGTCATCCATAAAGGAGGTGTTATTAACCCATTCAAAGGGGGAGGGGTCACCCATAAAGGAGGTGTTATTAACCCATTCAAAGGGGGGAGGGGTCATCCATAAAGGAGGTGTTATTAACCCATTCAAAGGGGGGAGGGGTCATCCATAAAGGAGGTGTTATTAACCCATTCAAAGGGGGGAGGGGTCATCCATAAAGGAGGTGTTATTAACCAATTCAAAGGGGGGAGGGGTCATCCATAAAGGAGGTATTATTAACCCATTCAAAGGGGGGGAGGGGTCATCCATAAAGGAGGTGTTATTAACCCATTCAAAGGGGGAGGGGTCATCCATAAAGGAGGTGTTATTAACCCATTCAAAGGGGGGGAGGGGTCATCCATAAAGGAGGTATTATTAACCCATTCAAAGGGGGGAGGGGTCATCCATAAAGGAGGTATTATTAACCCATTCAAAGGGAGGAGGGGTCATCCATAAAGGAGGTGTTATTAACCCATTCAAAGGGGGGAGGGGTCATCCATAAAGGAGGTGTTATTAACCCATTCAAAGGGGGGAGGGGTCATCCATAAAGGAAGTATTATTAACCCATTCAAAGGGGGGAGAGGTCATCCATAAAGGAGGTATTATTAACCCATTCAAAGAAGGGAGGGGTCATCCATAAAGGAGGTATTATTAACCCATTCAAAGGGGGGAGGGGTCATCCATAAAGGAAGTATTATTAACCCATTCAAAGGGGGGAGGGGTCATCAATAAAGGAAGTATTATTAACCCATTCAAAGTGGGGAGGGGTCATCCATAAAGGAGGTGTTATTAACCCATTCAAAGGGGGGAGGGGTCATCCATAAAGGAAGTATTATTAACCCATTCAAAGGGGGGAGAGGTCATCCATAAAGGAGGTATTATTAACCCATTCAAAGTGGGGAGGGGTCATCCATAAAGGAGGTGTTATTAACCCATTGAAAGGGGGGAGGGGTCATCCATAAAGGAGGTATTATTAACCCATTCAAAGTGGGGAGGGGTCATCCATAAAGGAGGTGTTATTAACCCATTCAAAGGGGGGAGAGGTCATCCATAAAGGAAGTATTATTAACCCATTCAAAGGGGGGAGAGGTCATCCATAAAGGAGGTATTATTAACCCATTCAAAGTGGGGAGGGGTCATCCATAAAGGAGGTGTTATTAACCCATTGAAAGGGGGGAGGGGTCATCCATAAAGGAGGTATTATTAACCCATTCAAAGTGGGGAGGGGTCATCCATAAAGGAAGTATTATTAACCCATTCAAAGGGGGGAGAGGTCATCCATAAAGGAAGTATTATTAACCCATTCAAAGGGGGGAGAGGTCATCCATAAAGGAGGTATTATTAACCCATTCAAAGGGGGGAGGGGTCATCCATAAAGGAAGTATTATTAACCCATTCAAAGGGGGGAGGGGTCATCCATAAAGGAAGTATTATTAACCCATTCAAAGGGGGGAGGGGTCATCCATAAAGGAGGTGTTATTAACCCATTCAAAGGGGGGAGGGTCATCCATAAAGGAGTTGTTATTAACCCATTCAAAGCGGGAGAGGTCATCCATAAAGGAGGTGTTATTAACCCATTCAAAGGGGGGAGGGGTCGTCCATAAAGGAGGTGTTATTAACAAAAGGGGGAGGGGTCATCCATAAAGGAGGTGTTATTAACCCATTCAAAGGGGGGAGGGGTCATCCATAAAGGAGGTGTTATTAACCCATTCAAATGGGGGAGGGGTCATCCATAAAGGAGGTGTTATTAACCCATTCAAAGGGGGGGAGGGGTCATCCATAAAGGAGGTGTTATTAACCCATTCAAAGGGGGGAGGGGTCATCCATAAAGGAGGTGTTATTAACCCATTCAAAGGGGGAAGGGTCACCCATAAAGGAGGTGTTATTAACCCATTCAAAGGGGGGAGGGGTCATCCATAAAGGAGGTGTTATTAACCCATTCAAAGGGGGGAGAGGTCATCCATAAAGGAGGTATTATTAACCCATTCAAAGGGGGGAGGGGTCATCCATAAAGGAGGTGTTATTAACCCATTCAAAGGGGGGAGGGGTCACCCATAAAGGAGGTGTTATTAACCCATTCAAAGGGGGGAGGGGTCATCCATAAAGGAGGTTTTATTAACCCATTCAAAGGGGGGAGGGGTCATCCATAAAGGAGGTGTTATTAACCAAAGGGGGGAGGGGTCATCCATAAAGGAGGTGTTATTAACCAATTCAAAGGGGGAAGGGTCATCCATAAAGGAGGTATTATTAACCCATTCAAAGGGGGGAGGGGTCATCCATAAAGGGGGTGTTATTAAGCCATTCAAAGGGGGGAGGGGTCATCCATAAAGGAGGTGTTATTAACCCATTCAAAGGGGGGAGGGGTCATCCATAAAGGAGGTATTATTAACCCATTCAAAGGGGGGAGGGGTCATCCATAAAGGAGGTATTATTAACCCATTCAAAGGGAGGAGGGGTCATCCATAAAGGAGGTGTTATTAACCCATTCAAAGGGGGGAGGGGTCATCCATAAAGGAGGTATTATTAACCCATTCAAAGGGAGGAGGGGTCATCCATAAAGGAGGTGTTATTAACCCATTCAAAGGGGGGAGGGTCATCCATAAAGGAGGTGTTATTAACCCATTCAAAGGGGGGAGAGGTCATCCATAAAGGAAGTATTATTAACCCATTCAAAGGGGGGGAGAGGTCATCCATAAAGGAGGTATTATTAACCCATTCAAAGTGGGGAGGGGTCATCCATAAAGGAGGTGTTATTAACCCATTCAAAGGGGGGAGGGGTCATCCATAAAGGAGGTATTATTAACCCATTCAAAGTGGGGAGGGGTCATCCATAAAGGAAGTATTATTAACCCATTCAAAGGGGGGAGAGGTCATCCATAAAGGAGGTATTATTAACCCATTCAAAGGGGGAGAGGTCATCCATAAAGGAGGTATTATTAACCCATTCAAAGGGGGGAGGGGTCATCCATAAAGGAAGTATTATTAACCCATTCAAAGGGGGAGGGGTCATCCATAAAGGAAGTATTATTAACCCATTCAAAGGGGGGAGGGTCATCCATAAAGGAGGTGTTATTAACCCATTCAAAGGGGGGAGGGGTCATCCATAAAGGAGGTGTTATTAACCCATTCAAAGCGGGGAGAGGTCATCCATAAAGGAGGTGTTATTAACCCATTCAAATGGGGGAGGGGTCATCCATAAAGGAGGTGTTATTAACCCATTCAAAGGGGGGAGGGGTCATCCATAAAGGAGGTGTTATTAACCCATTCAAAGGGGGGAGGGGTCATCCATAAAGGAGGTGTTATTAACCCATTCAAAGGGGGGAGGGGTCACCCATAAAGGAGGTGTTATTAACCCATTCAAAGGGGGAGGGGTCATCCATAAAGGAGGTGTTATTAACCCATTCAAAGGGGGGAGAGGTCATCCATAAAGGAGGTATTATTAACCCATTCAAAGGGGGGAGGGGTCATCCATAAAGGAGGTGTTATTAACCCATTCAAAGGGGGAGGGGTCACCCATAAAGGAGGTGTTATTAACCCATTCAAAGGGGGGAGGGTCATCCATAAAGGAGGTTTTATTAACCCATTCAAAGGGGGGAGGGGTCATCCATAAAGGAGGTGTTATTAACCAAAGGGGGGAGGGGTCATCCATAAAGGAGGTGTTATTAACCAATTCAAAGGGGGGAGGGGTCATCCATAAAGGAGGTATTATTAACCCATTCAAAGGGGGGAGGGGTCATCCATAAAGGGGGTGTTATTAAGCCATTCAAAGGGGGGAGGGGTCATCCATAAAGGAGGTGTTATTAACCCATTCAAAGGGGGGAGGGGTCATCCATAAAGGAGGTATTATTAACCCATTCAGAGGGGGGAGGGGTCATCCATAAAGGAGGTATTATTAACCCATTCAAAGGGAGGAGGGGTCATCCATAAAGGAGGTGTTATTAACCCATTCAAAGGGGGGAGGGGTCATCCATAAAGGAGGTGTTATTAACCCATTCAAAGGGGGGAGGGGTCATCCATAAAGGAAGTATTATTAACCCATTCAAAGGGGGGAGAGGTCATCCATTAATGGAGGTATTATTAACCCATTCAAAGGGGGGAGGGGTCATCCATAAAGGAGGTATTATTAACCCATTCAAAGGGGGGAGGGGTCATCCATAAAGGAAGTATTATTAACCCATTCAAAGTGGGGAGGGGTCATCCATAAAGGAGGTGTTATTAACCCATTCAAAGGGGGGAGGGGTCATCCATAAAGGAAGTATTATTAACCCATTCAAAGGGGGGGAGAGGTCATCCATAAAGGAGGTATTATTAACCCATTCAAAGGGGGGAGGGGTCATCCATAAAGGAAGTATTATTAACCCATTCAAAGTGGGGAGGGGTCATCCATAAAGGAGGTGTTATTAACCCATTCAAAGGGGGGAGGGGTCATCCATAAAGGAAGTATTATTAACCCATTCAAAGGGGGGAGAGGTCATCCATAAAGGAGGTATTATTAACCCATTCAAAGTGGGGAGGGTCATCCATAAAGGAGGTGTTATTAACCCATTCAAAGGGGGGAGGGTCATCCATAAAGGAGGTATTATTAACCCATTCAAAGTGGGGAGGGGTCATCCATAAAGGAGGTGTTATTAACCCATTCAAAGGGGGGGAGGGTCATCCATAAAGGAAGTATTATTAACCCATTCAAAGGGGGGGAGAGGTCATCCATAAAGGAAGTATTATTAACCCATTCAAAGGGGGGAGAGGTCATCCATAAAGGAGGTATTATTAACCCATTCAAAGGGGGGAGGGGTCATCCATAAAGGAAGTATTATTAACCCATTCAAAGGGGGGAGGGGTCATCCATAAAGGAAGTATTATTAACCCATTCAAAGGGGGGAGGGGTCATCCATAAAGGAGGTGTTATTAACCCATTCAAAGCGGGGAGAGGTCATCCATAAAGGAGGTGTTATTAACCCATTCAAAGGGGGGAGGGGTCATCCATAAAGGAGGTGTTATTAACCAAAGGGGGGAGGGGTCATCCATAAAGGAGGTGTTATTAACCCATTCAAAGGGGGGAGGGGTCATCCATAAAGGAGGTGTTATTAACCCATTCAAAGGGGGGAGGGGTCACCCATAAAGGAGGTGTTATTAACCCATTCAAAGGGGTGAGGGGTCATCCATAAAGGAGTTGTTATTAACCCATTCAAAGGGGGGAGAGGTCATTCATAAAGGAGGTATTATTAACCCATTCAAAGGGGGGAGGGGTCATCCATAAAGGAGGTGTTATTAACCCATTCAAAGGGGGGAGGGGTCATCCATAAAGGAGGTGTTATTAACCCATTCAAAGGGGGGAGGGTCATCCATAAAGGAGTTGTTATTAACCCATTCAAAGGGGGGAGGGGTCATCCATAAAGGAGGTATTATTAACCCATTCAAAGGGGGGAGGGGTCATCCATAAAGGAGGTGTTATTAACCCATTCAAAGGGGGGAGGGGTCATCCATAAAGGAGGTGTTATTAACCCATTCAAAGGGGGGAGGGGTCATCCATAAAGGAGGTGTTATTAACCCATTCAAAGGGGGGAGCGGTCATCCATAAAGGAGGTGTTATTAACCCATTCAAAGGGGGGAGGGGTCATCCATAAAGGGGGTATTATTAACCCATTCAAAGGGGGGAGGGGTCTTCCATAAAGGAGGTGTTATTAACCCATTCAAAGGGGGGAGGGGTCATCCATAAAGGAGGTGTTATTAACCAAAGGGGGAGGGGTCATCCATAAAGGAGGTGTTATTAACCCATTCAAAGGGGGAGGGGTCATCCATAAAGGAGGTGTTATTAACCCATTCAAAGGGGGGAGGGGTCATCCATAAAGGAGGTGTTATTAACCAAAGGGGGGAGGGGTCATCCATAAAGGAGGTATTATTAACCCATTCAAAGGGGGGAGGGGTCATCCATAAAGGAGGTGTTATTAACCAAAGGGGGGAGGTGTCATCCATAAAGGAGGTGTTATTAACCCATTCAAAGGGGGGAGGGGTCATCCATAAAGGAGGTGTTATTAACCCATTCAAAGGGGGGAGGGGTCATCCATAAAGGAGGTGTTATTAACCCATTCAAAGGGAGGAGGGGTCATCCATAAAGGAGGTGTTATTAACCCATTCAAAGGGGGGAGGGGTCATCCATAAAGGGGGTGTTATTAACCAAAGGGGGGAGGGGTCATCCATAAAGGAGGTGTTATTAACCAAAGGGGGGAGGGGTCATCCATAAAGGAGGTATTATTAACCCATTCAAAGGGGGAGGGGTCATCCATAAAGGAGGTGTTATTAACCCATTCAAAGGGGGGGAGGGGTCATCCATAAAGGAGGTGTTATTAACCCATTCAAAGGGGGGAGGGGTCATCCATAAAGGAGGTGTTATTAACCAAAGGGGGGAGGGGTCATCCATAAAGGAGGTGTTATTAACCCATTCAAAGGGGGGAGGGGTCATCCATAAAGGGGGTGTTATTAACCAAAGGGGGGAGGGGTCATCCATAAAGGAGGTGTTATTAACCAAAGGGGGGAGGTGTCCCTAGAACATATTCAGGAGTGCTGTAGCTCTTGGGGGGTTTGAAGGGTTTTGTTTTAAGGTTTGAATCTGTTGGCAAACTTATAGGTTGGTTCATCTGAGGGTGGAATGTTGGGAACTGCCAGGGCTTTAAGGAACTGACGACCACCCAGGAGGTCTCCTATCCTCAACAATGTTGTGGGATGCAGTGATACTTTTAAGCAAGTCCATCATATGAGAACCCTTGACAACATCCCCCTGAAAGATAAACTCTCCTTTGTCATTCCAAGTAGCGTCCCCCTTTGAGTCTTTTATTTTGTTCATAATGTATCTAACATTTCTCCGGTTACGTGCTGGAACATGTGTCAACATGTCATGCAGAACATTATCTTCAACATGTATTTGATTTTCAACCTGTAAGGTCTCCGGTCCAGGCATTACCAGGGCAGGCCTCTCTCTGTGCTCTTCCTCCTTTAAGAGTTCCGGTAGAGAAAGCGATAAATGGTTGGTCTCTCTCTCACCTTGTTTTACCAAGGCCAAATACCTTTGCAAAGAGGTTTGTGTATTTTTGGACCTTATCATAGGGATTAAATCCTTTTCTGTTCAAAATACACTTATTTTTTAGAGACAGTAAACCAAACCCTTGTATTAATGGACCTAACATTGAGACAGTAAACCAACCCTTGTATTAATCGACCTAACATTGAGACAGTAAACCAACCCTTGTATTAATGGACCTAACATTGAGACAGTAAACCAAACCTTGTATTAAGGGACCTAACATTGAGACAGTAAACCAACCCTTGTATTAATGGACCTAACATTGAGACAGTAAACCAACCGTCATAGTAAGGGACCTAACATTGAGACAGTAAACCAAACCTTGTACTAATGGACCTAACATTGAGACAGTAAACCAACACTTGTATTAAGGGACCTAACATTGAGACAGTAAACCAACCCTTGTATTAATGGACCTAACATTGAGACAGTAAACCAACCCTTGTATTAATGGACCTAACATTGAGACAGTAAACCAACCCTTGTATTAATGGACCTAACATTGAGACAGTAAACCAAACCTTGTATTAAGGGACCTAACATTGAGACAGTAAACCAAACCTTGTATTAATGGACCTAACATTGAGACAGTAAACCAACCCTTGTATTAATGGACCTAACATTGAGACAGTAAACCAAACCTTGTATTAATGGACCAAACATTGAGACAGTAAACCAACCCTTGTATTAAGAGACCTAACATTGAGACAGTAAACCAACCGTCGTAGTAAGGGACCTAACATTGAGACAGTAAACCAAACCTTGTATTAAGAGACCTAACATTGAGACAGTAAACCAAACCTTATATTAATGGACCTAACATTGAGACAGTAAACCAAACCTTGTATTAATGGACCTAACATTGAGACAGTAAACCAACCGTCGTAGAAAGGGACCTAACATTGAGACAGTAAACCAACCGTCGTAGTAAGGGACCTAACATTGAGACAGTAAACCAACCGTTGTAGTAAGGGACCTAACATTGAGACAGTAAACCAACCGTCGTAGTAAGGGACCTAACATTGAGACAGTAAACCAACCGTCGTAGTAAGGGATCTAACATTGAGACAGTAAACCAACCGTCGTAGTAAGGGACCTAACATTGAGACAGTAAACCAACCCTTGTATTAAGAGACCTAACATTGAGAGAGTAAACCAACCGTCGTAGTAAGGGACCTAACATTGAGACAGTAAACCAACCCTTGTATTAATGGACCTAACATTGAGACAGTAAACCAACCCTTGTATTAATGGACCTAACATTGAGACAGTAAACCAACCCTTGTATTAAGGGACCTAACATTGAGACAGTAAACCAAACCTTGTATTAATGGACCTAACATTGAGACAGTAAACCAAACCTTGTATTAATGGACCTAACATTGAGACAGTAAACCAAACCTTGTATTAATGGACCTAACATTGAGACAGTAAACCAAACCTTGTATTAATGGACCTAACATTGAGACAGTAAACCAACCCTTGTATTAATGGACCTAACATTGAGACAGTAAACCAACCCTTGTATTAAGGGACCTAACATTGAGACAGTAAACCAACCCTTGTATTAATGGACCTAACATTGAGACAGTAAACCAACCCTTGTATTAAGAGACCTAACATTGAGACAGTAAACCAAACCTTGTATTAATGGACCTAACATTGAGACAGTAAACCAAACCTTGTATTAATGGACCTAACATTGAGACAGTAAACCAAACCTTATATTAAGGGACCGTTATGATGAGTTTCTCGGGTATCAAAGAATCAAGGTGCAAGGATATACTGAGACACTTTGTAGACCGTTAATGCAAATGTTTAATGATTGGTACCGGGTTCGTTACAACAATGACCAGAGCTTTGCCCTTGATGTTACGAACTATCTTGAACAAAGAAGACTCTACCTTATATACCCTTTATTACTACATAAACAGAAAGGGGTGATTCCAGGTGTTATATACTTGTTATATAGAGGAGGTGGCTAAGGGATTTTTAACGGTACCAACTGTTATGATGAGTTTCTAGGGTGCTCAAAGAATCAAGGATGCAAGGTTATACTTAGACATTCTGTGGAGATTTCATACCAAGTATTTATTGAATCACGAGCTCGTGGGTTCATCTAACCAGCGGACATGGCTTTGCCCTTCGTCAGTTGGACTCCTTTACAACGGAAACCCTCTACCTTATATACCCTTCTGTTACCATCTTCCTGACATACATCTGGCAAGTCTCCATGGGCGCTCCCTGTCTTTGGTGTTCATCACTCTTTACCCCAAAGTCAGTATCCTGCCCATCCATCATGCTATCCTAAACATCAGTAATCTCCTTTGACATAATAGAATGTAGACTTTCTGTCTCCTAACCACTTATCCAATAACTCTTCCCTGGTGCCCACAACACTATGACATGACATCATTATACCATAAAAACATCATATCAATCCACTCTTTTCTTTTTTCTTTTCTTTTTTTTTGTGGTAAGTGACATGACTTAACCTCAACAATTCACATATAACTTTATATAAAATACAATATTCTCTACTCAGTATCACATATATCTCTGACTAGATCCTAAACTATGCTAGATAACAGAGAATTGATCCCCTTCTACATTCTATACCTGAATCCAACCTGATTCTCCATTTATCTAATCAACAAAGGTATACATTCTCAGTCATCTATCTTATGTGATATCAAACCTCTCAAACCTCTATAAACTCAGTCTGAGTAAAAGATAGACACATAATTAACTACTATATATTCATGCTAATAATCTATGTAGTCAAAACCTTATTTTTTATATATAAGGAAAAATCCTACAGACATCATCCCCCCTTTTAAAATAACCCCTTTTTATATACGTCATTTTCAAATATACCCATTTTTTATTCATGCTACCAAGAAAACATACATCAACGAAATTGTGACCATCATGACATCATCCCCACAAATCCAAAGATCCATGACCCTTTGTAAATGACATGGATTTTATAATCTGAACACGTGAATATAAAAATAACCAAAACATCCGTCTACTTCATCCACGCTCTGTCAGAGGAACCCCACGTTTCTCCCTGGTCACAAGGGGCTCTATCTGATCCACTGAGATAGCAAGGGGCTCTATCTGATCCACTGAGATAGCAAGGGGCTCTATCTGATCCACTGAGATAGCAAGGGGCTCTATCTGATCCACTGAGATAGCAAGGGGCTCTATCTGATCCACTGAGATATTCATCTTCGATCCTGTAAACCTTAATTCCATGTCATACATTTCCAACTTAACATTCCCATTCCCTCAATCAACATTATTAATGGAGTCTAAACTGCAATAAGATGACAAAGAATAATAATTAGTCCTCTCCCTCCTTGTATTAACATTAACTGATACATCTATAATTAGTCCTCTCCCTCCTTGTATTAACATTAACTGATACATCTCTAACTGTAATATCTGGCATGTTAGTAATCGTTTGTACAGATCTTAAAATCAATCCCCGAAAAATTGGAAAACAACACCCCATAACTATAGCTACAGTAAGTACTATGGCCACTAGAGGACATATAATACTTGCCATCCATGTTCCTATTGAATTAACCACTAAACAACCTTTAAAAAACTTCAACAGCATTCAAATTACCATATCCTCCTAATCTTAATATAATAGCCTCCAATTCTATGTGATTATCAATTACACATTCTAATGATTAACATCTCAGACCCAATTGCTTAACAACCCATGATTGTTAAAATATACAATGTTAAACTCCGCCTTTGTCCTCCTAATATACCTGATATAACATACACATTATAACACTCTATTATCACTCCCTGTTACATCATCACATCCCTAGACTATTCCTGCTTTAATAATTCAACCAAATTCACATCATATGAAAATATCATAACCCCATGATGATAACCAATTCATTACTTTCCTATCAACATATATATTTACCACTCTAAACATCCATATCTGTCAGACAGGTGTGTGTGTGGATGAGTGTCGGAATCAAGCGCAGGCACCAGGATGACTTCAACCGTCTTTTTAGTCAAGAATAAAGACACGGGAATAACAACAGTTACCAACCCGACCGGGTGGCGCAAAACAAAATTACGCACAACACACAGTGCGAACAAATACAAAACGGCGCACGTAGTGCGAACTCTCGGGTAACACATAAACGAGAGAAAATCACAATAGGCAGTCTGAACATAGACAATCACGCATAACACCTGCCCCAAACCAAGAAACTAAATAAGGGAACAATCAAGACACAAATAAGGGACAGGTGTTATGCACAGACAAAACCAAACGAAACAAGAAACATAGAACGGTGGCAGCTAGTACTCCGGAGACGACGACCGCCGAAGTCCGCCCGAACAAGGAAGAGGAGCAGCCTCGGCCGAAACCGTGACAGTACCCCCCCCTTGACGCGCGGCTCCAGCCGTGCGCCGACCCGGAGCTCGGGGACGACCCGGACGACGCGGAGCAGGGCGCGCAGGATGACCCCGATGGAACTCGGTCAGTAGGGACTGGTCCAAAATGTCCCTCCTGGGCACCCAGCACCGCTCCTCCGGACCGTACCCCTCCCACTCCACGAGATATTGAAGACCCCCCATCCGGCGTCTAGAATCCAGGATGGACCTCACGGTGTACGCCGGAGCCCCTCGATGTCCAACGGGGCGGAGGAGTCTCCTCAATCTCAAAGTCCTGGAGTGGACCAGCTACCACCGGCCTGAGGAGAGACACATGGAACGAGGGGTTAATATTCTTGTAGTCAATAGGTAATTCTAACCTATAACTCACCTCGTTCAATCTCCTCAGGACTTTAAAGGGCCCTACAAACCGCCGACCCAGCTTCCGGCAGGGCAGGCGGAGGGGCAGGTTTCTGGTTGAGAGCCAGACTCGATCTCCCGGTGCGTACACTGGCCCCTCACTGCGGTGTAGGTCGGCGCTCGTCTTCTGTCGACGTATGGCACGCTGCAGATGGACGTGTGCAGCGTCCCACGTCTCCTCCGAGCGCCGCACCCACTCATCCACAGCGGGGCCTCGATCTGGCTCTCGTGCCATGGTGCCAGAACCGGCTGGTACCCTAATACACACTGAAAAGGGGGTTAGTTGGGTGGAGGAGTGGCGAAGAGAGTTCTGTGCCATCTCGGCCCAGGGCACATATCTCGCCCACTCCTCCGGCCGGTCCTGACAGTATGACCTCAGAAACCTACCCACATCCTGGTTGACACGTTCAACCTGCCCATTACTCTCCGGGTGATAACCCGAGGTAAGGCTTACCGAAACCCCCAACCGTTCCATAAAAGCTCTCCACACTCTGGACGTGAACTGGGGGCCTCGGTCAGACACTATATCCTCGGGTACCCCGTAATGCCGGAAGACATGGGTGAACAGAGCCTCAGCGGTCTGTAGGGCAGTGGGTAGACCCGGCATGGGAAGGAGACGACAGGCCTTCGAGAACCGATCCACAACGACCAGGATGGCCGTATTCCCCTGTGAGGGGGGAAGGTCGGTAACAAAATCCACCGAGAGGTGGGACCAGGGTCGTTGTGGAATAGGCAGGGGTTGTAACTTACCCCTGGGCAAATGTCTGGGTGCCTTACACTGGGCACACACCGAACAGGAGGAGACATAAATCCTCACATCCCTAGCTAACGTTGGCCACCAGTACTTCGTGCTAAGGCAGTGCACTGTCCGGCCGATACCCGGATGGCCAGAGGAGGGGGACGTATGAGCCCAACAAATAAGGCGATCGCGTATCTCGAGCGGAACGTACGTCCGACCCACAGGACACTGAGGAGGACTCGGGTCGGTGCGTAACGCCCGCTCGATCTCACCATCAACCTCCCACACCACCGGAGCAACCAGACAAGACTCCGGTAGTATGGGCGTGGACTCAACTGACCTCTCCTCTGCGTCATACCGCCGGGACAGAGCATCTGCCTTCCCGTTCTGGGACCCAGGGATGTATGTGATCTTAAACACAAACCGGGCCAGGAACATAGTCCAACGAGCCTGGCGAGGATTCAGTCTCCTAGCTGCCCGGATGTACTCCAGGTTACGATGGTCAGTTTGAATGAGGAAAGGGTGTTGAGCCCCCTCGAGCCAATGCCGCCACACCTTTAGGGCCTGTACTACGGCTAACAGCTCCCTGTCTCCTACGTCATAATTCCGCTCCGCCGGACTGAGCTTCTTTGAGTAGAACGCACAGGGACGGAGTTTAGGTGGAGTGCCAGAACGCTGGGAAAGAACGGCCCCTATCCCGGCCTCTGACGCGTCCACCTCTACTTGGAACGGTAAGGAGGGGATCCGGATGCGCCAACACCGGCGCCGAGGTAAACAGGTCCTTCAGTCTCCCAAATGCCCTGTCCGCCTCAGCTGACCACCGCAAGCGCACCGGACCCCCCTTTAACAGAGACGTGATGGGAGCTGCCACCTGTCCAAAACCCCGGATAAACCTCCGGTAGTAATTCGCAAAACCCAAGAACCGTTGCACCTCCTTCACAGTGGTTGGGGTCTGCCAATTACGCACAGCCGACACCCGGTCTACCTCCATCTTCACCCCTGACGCAGATAACTGGTAACCCAGAAAGGAGACCGACTTCTGAAAAAACAGACATTTCTCTGCCTTGACATATAGGTCATGCTCCAACAGCCTCCTCAATACTCGGCGCACCAGGGCTACATGCTCAGCACGGGTAGGGCTATACACCAGAATGTCGTCGATGTACACAACCACTCCCTGTCCCTGCATGTCCCGGAAAATCTCATCAACGAAGGATTGGAAGACTGAGGGAGCATTCATCAACCCATATGGCATGACTAGATACTCGTAGTGCCCGGAAGTCGTGCTAACGCTGTCTTCCATTCATCGCCCCCTTACGGATGCGCACCAAGTTATATGCGCTCCTAAGATCCAATTTTGTAAAGAACTGCGCACCGTGCAGTGACTCCGTCATAGTCGCAATCAGAGGAAGTGGATAGCTGTACTTCACTGTGATCTGATTGAGACCGCGGTAATCAATACACGGCCGCAGACCTCCATCCTTCTTCTTCACAAAAAGAAACTTGAGGAAACGGGTGAAACGGAGGGCCGTATGTATCCCTGTCTAAGAGACTCAGAGATGTATGTCTCCATAGATCTTTTCTCCTCTTGAGACAAGGGATACACATGGCTCCGCGGGAGAGCTGCGCCTGACTGGAGATCTATCGCACAATCCCCCCGTCTATGAGGCGGCAGCTGAGCAGCCCTAGTCTTACTGAACGCCAGTGCCAAATCCTCATACTCGGGGAATCTGCAATGCTGGCATTAGATTCGGACTCTCCACCGAGGTCGCCCCTATGGAAACACCCAGACATCGCCCCTCACATTGAGCAGACCACCCTTTAAGAGCTTTCTCTCGCCACCCAATAATAGGGTCATGAGTTATCAACCAGGGAAGACCCAACACCACCGGATACGCAGGAGAGTCAATCAAATAAAGCTGAATTCTCTCCTCATGACCCTCCTGCGCCATCATCTGAAGTGGTGCTGTGACTTCCCTAATCAAACCAGACCCTAACGGACGGCTATCTAGGGCATGGACGGGGAAAGGCTTATCCACTGGAAGGAGGGGAATCCCTAACTCTAAACAGAACTGGCGATCTATAAAATTCCCAGCTGCGCCTGAATCTACCAGCGCCTTATGCTGGGAACGAGGTGCAACCTGTGGGAAACAAACAGGCAAGGTTAGGTGCACGACAGAAAGCTCTGGGTAAGCAGGGCGCCTACTCACCTGGGGGACCCCCAATGCCTGACCTGCCATCTCCTCCTCTGGAGGACCCGCCCCAGCACCTAGCCGCAGTGTGCCCTCCACGACCACAGTTGGTGCAAGGGCCGGGTCCCCGTGGGCTCCTCCTCCTCCGTTCCCTAGCGCCAGCACCCCCGAGCTCCATAGGACTCGGCTCGGAGGCGCTGGAGAGTGGAATGGGCGAACCCCCCCCTCCGGGACGTCCACGGGTAGCGAGCAGGGTATCCAGCCGGATGGCCATGTCGACCAGTTGGTCGAAAGTCAACGACGTGTCCCTGCACGCCAACTCTCGCTGGACGTCCTCTCGGAGGCTGCAGCGGAAATGGTCAATCAGGGCCCGCTCATTCCACCCTGCATCAGCCGCTAGGGTCCGGAACTCTAGGGCAAAGTCCTGGGCGCTCCTCATCCCCTGTCGGAGGTAGAACAGACGTTCCCCCGCCGCCTTCCCTTCTGGTGGATGGTCGAATACAGCACGGAAGCGGCGGGAGAACTCCGCATAGTTCGTAGTTGCGGCGTCCATTCTCCTCCACTCGGCGTTGGCCCACTCCAACGCCTTGCCGGTGAGACAGGAGATGAGGGCTGAGACGCTCTCGTGTCCCGAGGGCGCCGGGTGGACGGTGGCGAGGTAGAGCTCCACCTGCAGCAGGAACCCTTGACACCCGGCGGTGGAGCCGTCGTACGCCCTCGGGAGCGAGAGCCGAATCCCACTGGGTTCCGAAGATGACACTGGAGGGCTGACCTCTGAAGCTGGGTCGGTGTGTGGAGGTGTGGGAACCCCGCTGGTCTCCCAACGGTGCAGCGTGGTCATCACCCTATCCAGAGCGTGGCAGACCTGGTTCATCCGGTCCTCCTGACCTCGAAGACGTTCAGCCAAATCAGCTGGTGGCGCGGTCGCTCCTGCTGATTCCATCGTGATGCGTGATTCTGTCAGACAGGTCTGTGTGTGGATGAGTGTCGGAATCAAGCGCAGGCACCAGGATGACTTCAACCGTCTTTTTAGTCAAGAATAAAGACACGGGAATAACAACAGTTACCAACCCGACCGGGTGGCGCAAAACAAAATTACGCACAACACACAGTGCGAACAAATACAAAACGGCGCACGTAGTGCGAACTCTCGGGTAACACATAAACGAGAGAAAATCACAATAGGCAGTCTGAACATAGACAATCACGCATAACACCTGCCCCAAACCAAGAAACTAAATAAGGGAACAATCAAGACACAAATAAGGGACAGGTGTTATGCACAGACAAAACCAAACGAAACAAGAAACATAGAACGGTGGCAGCTAGTACTCCGGAGACGACGACCGCCGAAGTCCGCCCGAACAAGGAAGAGGAGCAGCCTCGGCCGAAACCGTGACAATATCAATATCACCCCATACTTCAAATGTATATCATTACTAATATGTTAATACTTTAACCCAATTAATCAACATATTCATGATTTCATTCACAATCGTCACCTTAACTTCCATGTTTCAAACAGTATGAGTCAACAATGTCTATTCAATAAATCATATAAATGTATCCTAAGACATGACCTTAATGTATCACTGTTTAAACCCCTAATATCTATAGAAAACATTTCTATGCTTATACATACTAATAATTCACTTAAATCACTCATTCATCTTATAAATTATAACCAACCAAATTATTGAACTCAACCAAATTTAAAATGACAATTCTTATTCACTTTATCCTTATCACTGAAAATGAAAACTCTCAACTTAATCACCCATTACAACTTTCAGAATGTATACTTATATTAACATACATTATAAACATTCAGAATTCAATTATGACTTTCCTCATCCTGAAAATAAATACAGATAATTATCTCAATGCATTCTCAATACTATCACTTTAGCAGTGTATATACCGACTATCATCTCCAGATCCCTCGTAGCCATCTGTAGCATCGGTTGACCTGATACCTGTTCAATCTCCCCTCTATCCATACCTCCGTTGGTGTAGACTGTGTGATGATGCATGAACCTTCTTCCTTCACTAGTTCTCTGATCATGCAGAGTCCTTCTCCATTTATCACCATCTCTCTGTGGAGTGTATCCTTCTATCAGCGTACCAATAGTCTCTGCTGCAAAAACACACAGACAAAACAAAACAATGCTCCGCCGAAGCGGTGCCACCTTCCTCCTCTGCGTTAGAAAAGTCCTCCAATGGTCCATATAGATCTAGGAATCTCTCTCTCTTACTTGCCCCTCCATCAAGGTAGCCATCAACCCCTATTACTAACCTTCCCACTTGGGTGTTGTCCATCAATGACTTCCTTAATCCTTTACCACCACATCGTCTCCAAGTCGCAGAAAATGTACAGATTCTCCTGGTAGGTCTGGCAGACAAACCTTCACCTTTTCAAAAGAAAGTCTGCATAACATTGTTAGTTGAGACACAGCATGCTACTTCATCCTGTCTTCTTATCAGTCCTGATAAGCCTTTTATATTAGGAAGTACACATTCTCAGTTTGTTACCTGTATAAAAGACACCTGTCAACAGAAGCAATCAATCAATCAGATTCTAAACTCTCCACCATGGCCAAGACCAAAGAGCTCTCCAAGGATGTCAGGGACAAGATTGTAGACCTACACAAGGCTGGAATGGGCTACAAGACCATCGCCAAGCAGCTTGATGAGAAGGTGACAACAGTTGGTGCGATTATTCGCAAATGGAAGAAACAGCAGCAGGGGATCAAATACCTTTTTCCCTCACTGTATGTGTGAATATATGTGTGTATATATGTATATATATATATGTGTATATGTATGTGTATGTGTATTATCTCCCGAGTGGCGCAGTGGTCTACTAGAGATCCTCGTTCAAATCCAGGCTCTGTCGTGGCCGGCTGTGACCGGGAGACCCATGGGGCGGCTCATAATTGGCCCAGCGTCGTCCAGGGTAGGGGAGGGAATGGCCGGCAGGGATGTAGCTCAGTTGGTAGAGCATGGTGTTTGCAACGCCAGGGTTGTGGGTTCGATTCCCACGGGGGGCCAGTATGGAGAAAAAAATTTAATAATGTATGCACTCACTCACTCTGGATAAGAGCGTCTGCTAAATGACGTAAATGTAAATATGTGTGTGTGTGTATATATATATAAAAAACATGGGGGACTGGAAGTGATGCAGACAATTACATTGATGGAAGTTACAATCTATCTGCAATATTAAGCAGATATACCCCCTTAAAAAAACAAATAAATAAAATAATAATATTAATTACCTGAAAATTGTATGTCATCCAGTCTTAAAATGTCTGCAAAAACCAAATATTGAAATACTGTTAAATATTTAAAAAACCATTGTTATCCATTGAGTGCATTGTTATCCATTGAGAGAGGGATATAGAATAGTACTGGGTAATTTATTTATACAACTGTGATGTAACTGAACATCCACTAGGTGGAGCCAGTGGTCCACTCTTGATTAGACACTTCACATAAAATAGAAATTTGTTTGGTAAAAACAGTAGGATAAATACATATGTAGGTAGAGAGAGATATATATAATATTATACTAACATTCTAGATACACACACACACACACACACATAATCAATTGACTAGTAATTTTTCTATAACTGTGATGTAACTGTACATCCACTAGGTGGAGCCAGTGATCCACTCTTGAGTAGAGACTTGGTTTGGCATGCATTTTCATGGGTTCTGAGACACCTTGAGACATGTCACATAAAATTGACGTTTGTTTGGTATAAACAGTAGGATATATACATATGTAGGTAGAGTCCATTCTCGTTTAAAAAATCAATAACACAACATCTCATTCATTATATACTATATCATTTTATACAATACATTATTAAAAATATTCATTTATAAGATACAACATAAAAAATAATTATATATATATATGCATAGTTAGATATAGAAGCCTTCATCATATTGAAAATTCAACTCACCTTCAAAATGCTCCATGAGGAATAAATGATTCAAGGAGTCTCTTTAAGATGTATGTCTTCGGGCCTTCTGGTCCTCTGGGTCTTTTTTCTTGGTTGACTGAGACATCCCACGGACGCTCTTTTATGGGGTCAAATGGATCTGTTTAGGTCAGCAGTAAAACGGGACATCTTTAAGAATAACAATTACCTTTTTTGTTTTTAATTAACTGAGACATCCACTGGACATTCCATCCTCGAGAGCTATTTTTAAAAGGTTAAAGGTTAAACAGGTTTAAAAAAGTAGTTTCAAAGACACTTGGGGGACCACATGTGTACATATAGTTCCCTTGTGTGTAAGGGACCCCCTAGATGAGCAAACTGTTGACCATTAAAATATGGATAGCTGAGAACTCTTTCTAAAAGGTTAAAGGTTCAACCGGTTTAAAAAACAGTTGTTTGAAAGACACCCCACACACACACACACACACAACCCAAAGAACCAGTGGCTCTTGTGGAGAGAGAGAGAGAGAGAGAGAGAGAGAGAGAGAGAGAGAGAGAGAGAGAGAGAGAGAGAGAGAGAGCTGTAATTCATTGAAGGTAAATACAATTTTCTTTCAAACCTTTTATTTTCTTCTAAAATGTTACTACAGAAATGGACGCATTTATATACAAGTTATTAAAGTTCACTAAACAATATTGAATATTAAACTATGACACTAATGTTTACTACTAAACCTATATATGGATCATAAACTGTATTATCACACAATACTACACCGTACTAAACAATACATGTTTAAATGTATAATTACTATAATAATTATTTTCTTAGAAAAAAAGCAGAATCAGCATTGTTCTCCTTTTCAGGGGCCTTTTGTAACCCGACACCCCCATCAGTCTCCAAATCCCCGTCTTCAAGCTGTGAGGGACTCAGACGTTGCCTCTTCCACCAGGCTCTCCATGGCCTTCAAGGTTTCGCATGTTTTCTTTTCCATGATAGATCAACCTTCTTGCCGATGAGCCCAAGTTTTGTCTTGAGGACAGAAGGGACCATCTTCGTAAATGTTCACAATGGTGGAAAAACTGTTGCACTTGTTTCATCATATCAAGCACCTTAAACCAATCTGGCCACTTGAAGCTAAAGACAGGCACAAAATAGTTGACCTCTGTCATACGAACTAACAGATTTGGTGGCATTTGCGCTATTGAATTCAGAACAACCTAAAATTGTCACTTTGGAGTCTGGACTCTACGCTACTGAAGAGATTCGTATGACTTTCAAATCATCTGGCCCACAGACTTCCTCTTCCAGTGCGTACCCAGGCAGGGATGTTCCATTCAGGGCCTTTTAGATCTGACATAGAGCAAGTCTTATCTTAAGACATTCCCTCATGCGAAACGCAGGAGAAAAACTCCCGGTTTTTGGCTGAAAAAGGTTGTTGAGACAGCTGTGTGTGAAAATCTTCACTGTTGAATCGTCCGGTTGGCCTCCACTCATATCAATCCCACCATTAAAACAATCAGGTGCATCACAAAGAATGGCATCGATGGTTTTGTCCTTGTGGCCCAGACATGAAGGACACAACACAATCAATCAATCAATCAATTTTATTTTATATAGCCCTTCGTACATCAGCTAATATCTCGAAGTGCTGTACAGAAACCCAGCCTAAAACCCCAAACAGCTAGTAATGCAGGTGTAGAAGCACGGTGGCTAGGAAAAACTCCCTAGAAAGGCCAAAACCTAGGAAGAAACCTAGAGAGGAACCAGGCTATGAGGGGTGGCCAGTCCTCTTCTGGCTGTGCCGGGTGGAGATTATAACAGAACCATGTCAAGATGTTCAAAAATGTTCATAAGTGACAAGCATGGTCAAATAATAATCAGGAATAAATCTCAGTTGGCTTTTCATAGCCGATCATTAAGAGTTGAAAACAGCAGGTCTGGGACAGGTAGGGGTTCCATAACCGCAGGCAGAACAGTTGAAACTGGAATAGCAGCAAGGTCAGGCGGACTGGGGACAGCAAGGAGTCACCACGGCCGGTAGTCCCGACGTATGGTCCTAGGGCTCAGGTCTCTCAGTTGGCTTTTCATAGCCGATCATTAAGAGTTGAAAACAGCAGGTCTGGGACAGGTAGGGGTTTCGTAACCGCAGGCAGAACAGTTGAAACTGGAATAGCAGCAAGGCCAGGCGGACTGGGGACAGCAAGGTGTCAGCATGCCCGGTAGTCCTGACGTATGGTCCTAGGGCTCAGGTTCTCAGAGAGAGAAAGAGAGAACGAGAGAATTAGAGAGAGCATACTTAAATTCACACAGGACACTGGATAAGACAGGAGAAGTACTCCAGGTATAACCAACTAACCCCAGCCCCCCGACACATAAACTACTGCAGCATAAATACTGGAGGCTGAGACAGGAGCGGTCCGGAGACACTGTGGCCCCATCCGAAGAAACCCCGGACAGGGCCAAACAGGAAGGATATAACCCCACCCACTCTGCCAAAGCACAGCCCCCGCACCACTAGAGGGATATCCTCAACCACCAACTTACAATCCTGAGACAAGGCCGAGTATAGCCCACAGAGGTCTCCACCACAGCACAAACCAAGGGGGGGCGCCAACCCAGACAGGAAGATCACGTCAGTAACTCAACCCACTCAAGTGACGCACCCCTCCCAGGGACGGCATGAAAGAGCACCAGCAAGCCAGTGACTCAGCCCCTGTAACAGGGTTAGAGGCAGAGAACCCCAGTGGAGAGAGGGGAACCGGCCTGGCAGAGACAGCAAGGGCTGTTCGTTGCTCCAGAGCCTTTCCGTTCACCTTCACACTCCTGGGCCAGACTACACTCAATCATATGACCTACTGAAGAGATAAGTCTTCAGTAAAGACTTAAAGGTTGAGACCGAGTCTGCGTCTCTCACATGGGTAGGCAGACTGTTCCATAAAAATGGAGATCTATAGGAGAAAGCCCTGCCTCCCGCTGTTTGCTTAGAAATTCTAGGGACAATTAGGAGGCCTGCGTCTTGTGACCGTAGCGTACGTATTGGTATGTACGGCAGGACCAACTCGGAAAGATAGGTAGGAGCAAGCCCATGTAACGCTTTATAGGTTAACAGTAAAACCTTGAAATCAGCCCTTGCCTTAACAGGAAGCCAGTGTAGGGAAGCTAGCACTGGAGTAATATGATCAAATTTCTTGGTTCTAGTCAGGATTCTAGCAGCCGTATTTAGCACTAACTGAAGTTTATTTAGTGCTTTATCCGGGTAGCCGGAAAGTAGAGCATTGCAGTAGTCTAACCTAGAAGTAACAAATGCATGGATTAATTTTTCTGCATCATTTTTGGACAGAAAATGTCAGATTTTTGCAATGTTACGTAGATGGAAAAAAGCTGTCCTTGAAACAGTCTTGATATGTTCGTCAAAAGAGAGATCAGGGTCAAGAGTAACGCCGAGGTCCTTCACAGTTTTATTTGAGACGACTTTACAACCATCAAGATGAATTGTCAGATTTAACAGAAGATCTCTTTGTTTCTTGGGACCTAGAACAAGCATCTCTGTTTTGTCCGAGTTTAAAAGTAGAAAGTTTTCAGCCATCCACTTCCTTATGTCTGAAACACAGGCTTCTAGCGAGGGCAATTTTGGGGCTTCACCATGTTTCATTGAAATGTACAGCTGTGTGTCATCCGCATAGCAGTGAAAGTTAACATTATGTTTTCGAATAACATCCCCAAGAGGTAAAATATATAGTGAAAACAATAGTGGTCCTAAAACGGAACCTTGAGGAACACCGAAATGTACAGTTGATTTGTCGGAGGACAGACCATTCACAGAGACAAACTGATATCTTTCCGACAGGTAAGATCTAAACCAGGCCAGAACTTGTCCGTGTAGACCAATTTGGGTTTCCAGTCTCTCCAAAAGAATGTGGTGATCGATGGTGTCAAAGGCAGCACTAAGGTCTAGTAGCACGAGGACAGATGCAGAGCCTCGGTCTGACGCCATTAAAAGGTCATTTACCACCTTCACAAGTGCAGTCTCAGTGCTATGATGGGGTCTAAAACCAGACTGAAGCATTTCGTATACATTGTTTGTCTTCAGAAAGGCAGTGAGTTGCTGCGCAACAGCTTTTTCAAAAAATTTTTGAGAGGAATGGAAGATTCGATATAGGCCGATAGTTTTTTATATTTTCCGGGTCAAGGTTTGGCTTTTTCAAGAGAGGCTTTATCACTGCCACTTTTAGTGAGTTTGGTACACATCCGGTGGATAGAGAGCTGTTTATTATGTTCAACATAGGAGGGCCAAGCACAGGAAGCAGCTCCTTCAGCAGTTTAGTAGGAATAGGATCCAGTATGCAGCTTGAAGGTTTAGAGGCCATGATTATTTTCATCATTGTGTCAAGAGATATAGTACTAAAACACTTAAGTGTCTCTCCCGATCCCAGGCCCTCGCAGAGCTGGTGCAGATCCAGGACAGCTAAGCCCTGGAGGAATACGCAGATTCAAAGAGGAGTCCGTAATTTGCTTTCTAATGGTCATGATCTTTTCCTCAAAGAAGTTCATGAATTTATTACTGCTGAAGTGAAAGCCATCCTCTCTTGGGGAATGCTGCTTTTTAGTTAGCTTTGCAACAGTATCAAAAAGAAATTTTGGATTGTTCTTATTTTCCTCGATTAAGTTGGAAAAGTAGGATGATCGAGCAGCAGTGAGGGCTCTTCGGTACTGCACGGTACTGTCTTTCCAAGCTAGTCGGAAGACTTCCAGTTTGGTGTGGCGCCATTTCCGTTCCAATTTCCTGGAAGCTTGCTTCAAAGCTCGGGTATTTTCTGTATACCAGAGAGCTAGTTTCTTATGACAAATGTTTTTCGTTTTTAGGGGTGCAACTGCATCTAGGGTATTGCGCAAGGTTAAATTGAGTTCCTCAGTTAAGTGGTTAACTGATTTTTGTCCTCTGACGTCCTTGGGTAGGCAGAAGGAGTCTGGAAGGGCATCAAGGAATTTTTGTGTTGTCTGAGAATTTATAGCACGACTTTTGATGCTCCTTGGTTGGGGTCTGAGCAGATTATTTGTTGCGATTGCAAACGTAATAAAATGGTGGTCCGATAGTCCAGGATGTTGTGGAAAAACATTAAGATCTACAACATTTATTCCATGGGACAAAACTAGGTCCAGAGTATGACTGTGGCAGTGAGTAGGTCCAGAGACATGTTGGACAAAACCCACTGAGTCGATGATGGCTCCGAAAGACTTTTGGAGTGGGTCTGTGGACTTCTCCATGTGAATATTAAAATCACCAAAAATTAGAATATGATCTGCTATGACTACAAGGTCTGATAGGAATTCAGGAAACTCAGAGAGGAACGCTGTATATGGCCCAGGAGGCCTGTAAACAGTAGCTATAAAAAGTGATTGAGTAGGCTGCATAGATTTCATGACTAGAAGCTCAAAAGACGAAAACGCCATTTTTTTTTGTAAATTGAAATTTGCTATCGTAAATGTTAGCAACACCTCCGCCTTTGCGGGATGCACGGGGAATATGGTCACTAGTGTAACCAGGAGGTGAGGCCTCATTTAACACAGCAAATTCATCAGGCTTAAGCCATGTTTCAGTCAGGCCAATCACATCAAGATTATGATCAGTGATTAGTTCATTGACTATGACTGCCTTTGAAGTGAGGGATCTAACATTAAGTAACCCTATTTTGAGATGTGAGGTATCACGATCTCTTTCAATAATGGCAGGAATGGAGGAGGTCTTTATCCTAATAAGATTGCTAGGGCGAGCACCGCCATGTTTAGTTTTGCCCAACCTAGGTCGAGGCACAGACACAGTCTCAATGGGTATGGCTGAGCTGACTACACTGACTGTGCTATTGGCAGACTCCACTAAGCTGGCAGGTTGGCTAACAGCCTGCTGCCTGGCCTGCACCCTATTTCACTGTGAATTGGTCTAGGAGACGTGTTTTCTGGAGTTTTCTGTGGTTGATCTCTCTTGAGGTTTCTTGTCACTCGTAGTGTTCACAGGACAAGTCTAACACTTACTTATACTCAGGCAGACCTACCCAGAAATTACTTTTTCATTCTACAAGGGGTCACAAGCTCACTACACAGCAGCTCCATAAGTTCACTACAAAAAATTCCCAACTGTTTCACATTTTTCAAACAGTTCAACCTTTAAGTTCAACTAGGTCAGTACACGACACATCAATCACCAGGCCATTACTTTTTATTTCAAACATGTTGTAGAGGGTTCTTTGCACAGTGCTGATTTCTCTTATTCTTAAACAAACTTTAAACTTTAGAAAATGACACGGCTTCTGAGTGTATGTAAAATATCCTTAGTTATGCAATTGCAGGCAGAAGTTAATACAGAGTCAACAGGATTTGTATCGCTCTTCATTAGTTCTGCAAATTGTCCAAAACAATCTCTGCTTTTCATCCAAGCACGCCCCTCCCTGGCAGATCAGGAGCCACCATGTTTTCTTCTTGTGGCTGTGTGGAAGCAACGAGAAATTGAAACAATCCAGGTCTACCTGTTCCTCCAGTTGATCTCTATCCCATGTCCTTGACTACACGCCCAGACCAGCTGCAGGGAGCTGGAGGGAACCATCCTTACAAAAGCACAGCATTGGTAGTTAAGAAATGTCTCTACTATTGTTAATCATATTCATTGTTAACTATTAATATTTAACAAATCAGGTAAATATGTGCTCTTTCTCTCACAGCATAATAGATCATATATTCCTCATCAATGTGCTTTACTTCAAAGAAACAGCTGCACTATCAAGTTACATAAGCACACCCTAAATAGTGAAGAGAACGTCCGGACAGGATGTCCTTAAAAGGTCATAAACACAGGACACAGGAAAACTCACCAATCACTTTTTGACAGCAACCGTCTACTATATTCTCTCTCACAGGAGTCTGTGAAACAAGACAGTTGGAGATCGAAACATTGTATGTGTATTCCCTTCCCCCAACTGCTCTGTTCACTCAGACAAACAAACCAGACTTCAGTTTCCCACGCAAGAATTGACTTAAAATTACTTGATATCTTTCAGAAATACATCATTTCCCCCCCTCATAATTCCATAGGTCTATAGGAGTGTCTCAGGTTTTCATTACAACCATTTCTAGTGCATATTGTATATGGTTTCAATATTGAACTATTAAATCAGTTAACCTCTTACTATCAGATTTGATAAATAGCAGATTATAACATGAAAAACTCAGTGTTGATATTAAATATAAACATTAACAGTCCACAAAAATGGTGTGTGAAACATTATGTTGGCTTGGCTGATAAAAAGGGTAGATTGAATTTCTCTTGGCAGTTGTGGCTCCCAGGTCTACAGCCAATCAAGGACTAGCTACCCATCCCCCACTGCTGCTCTCACCCCCCACCCCCCACCCCATCCCCTGACATGCTGGACTCTCAGGTTCTGTTCAATAAAGTGCAGCACAGCACAGTACAGTACAACTTTATTAGTCCATGTTACAGGGAACAAAGGGAATTTGTGCACAACTCTCCCAAGGCACCATTCCACTGCTTCCACCAATGTAGTGTTTTTTTGTAAACAGCAACGGTGTAATGCCCCTTTCATCTCAAACCCGGGTCTCCCTGCCCGTAGGCAAACAAATATATTGTAGTGAATTCAGGGGGTAGCCCCAAACTGGTTTTGAACCTGGGTCCATCAACTGTCAAGCCAACACCTTAAGCGTGTTAGGTTCTAAATGAACCTAGTAAAACTCAGGGACGTTTAGTAAAGCTCAAACCAAGTTTATTCACCCATTGGATCATACAGCTGCATAAGACAAAGAACATATTCACACAAGCACTGGTATTTAACCCTTTCTCCTATGCTGAGCCCCTCCTTCCACATCTGAACAGCCAATACACCTCTGTTGCTATCCAGAAGATTAGTGATATATGTTCTTCCTCACTTCATCTAACCTGACCTCTGCCCAAATTGCTCACTCCTCCCCAACTCACGGCTGTCATGTTGACTTGTACCAGACTGTGTCTCTTCTCCTCCAATAGGATCCCTGATGGCTAACAATAACATATCCTGACAGAATGGAAATGTTATACATTCCCCTCTCTCCCTCAGTGACATGAATAAGTCTATTTCATGTTTAGAAGTCAGAACCCAACAAGCGCTACGCCAAGAGGTCCGAACCTCTCGATGTTGTGGCTAGGTGTTGGATTAAGGTCGCTACATTACCCCCTTCCTTGGGGAGAGCATGCCCCCACACTTCTTCATAGCAAGTCTCTCACATGTACATGCCTCTTTGATGGCCTCACAGGCACTATCCCACTTCTGACACCAATGTAACGAATTAAGGGATAGCTCCAACCGGGACTCGAAGCCGGGTCTAGCGACTATCAAGCCAACAGCTTATCCATTACACAGAGAGATCAGAAGGTGGTAATTGGTAGGTGTTGGGTTCAGCTTGCTACAGTATATACTTATATAGGGCAATGTGGGATCTGGGAGCGGCAGCACTACCACTAGTGCTCCTGACACAGCCTAACACAATCTTTACCTTCTGAACCTTAAAAACAGCAATCAATCAACAAGACTAATGAAATGGAGCAAATGAAGACATTAGAACTGCTAAAGGTCAGATATTATATTCTGACACCAATTTCCTGCTGGTAGATTTTGTACGTGATCTGTCAATCCTGAGAGCAACGCTCTCTCTCCTCCTCTTCCCCCATCTCTCTTTGCTGGGGTGAAGTTTCCCCTAGATACAGATCTAGGATCAGCTTCCCCTCCCCCAAACCTAACAAGGATCATTAGTGCGGGGAATTTAAACCTGATCCTAAGCCAGTGTCTATTTGGGAAACTTGTCCCCTCCCCCACAACTCTACATGTGGATGCGGCTTCCTCCATCTCACCATGTTCACAAAGAAAACGGCAGTGTATTTCAGCTGTAAGTATTTTGAAGTTACTAGCTATATTATTTGAATTGAATTGACTTAGCTTCATTATTATTCAACAATAACTGGGCCAATGTAGCCGTAGCAGCAGTGGTGGTTCTAGAACATTCCCAGTGGGAGGGGCCAGGCTGGGGCCAGTTGTACTGTTAGAGGGGCCAGTTACATCACACATTATTGTTGTCATGTCGTTTTCTTCACTGCATTGCAGACATTAATAGACAAATGACCATGTTTATAATCATTTATTATTTGCATTTACATTATATTTTTTACATTTGCATTACATATTCAGTATCAGTTACATCAACTGTATTCTACGTTTTTTGTGGTTTCTTGCAAAAAGATCCGCAAATTCATCTGGATTCAAGGCCTTTGCTCTCCTTGACTCAATACTTAATACACCTAAATTGCTTAATCTCTCATCTGACATTGTGGACCTAAGATACGTTTTCACCAGCTTTAGAGCAGAAAAACTCTGTTCACAAGAAGCGGTACTAACAGGGATTGAAACAGCTATTTTGCACAGTTTAAAGAGCTGAAAGAAAACGTCATCATAAGGCTGAATGAATAATGCTATCTCTACTACACTGGAGGGTCTCTGCATGCCACTCTGGATTTGATGTAGTTCATGCCCCAAGTCCTCAATATTTGATTCATACATTCTAGCAAATGGAAACAGGGATTCTCTTTGAGAAATGCATCACTTTTGGGGTTTAGAGTTTGGACGCCATTCATTATGTCACAGTTTTTGCTAGAGAATCGTCTGTTGAGCTCATTGAGCATCTGATCTAAGACAGGGTAGAAAAAGGTTGTACGAAAACTGTCTTTATCTATTTCTGAATCTGACCTCTGACCTACTGTACTGAGTACACAGTCTCCATTAAATTGAGAGCTTAGCTTTTTTGGTGGTTTTGCAGGGGGCTGTATTGCAGTATCACATTGCTCAGCTGTGTTCAACACTTCATTCCATAGGTCATCAGAAAATGACTCATCCCTGTAGTCATTCAAAGTTTGAACTAAGGCTTCAACTAAATCAACAGCCTTTGACAGGTCAAGTGATGAAGACTGTAGCATCTCTGATAGAAATGTTGCTTCTCCAAAAACTTTATGGAGTGGAACAAGGAACACAATGAATTGTAGATCTATCTGTGCAAGCAGACCTCGTGCCTCAACAGATCTGTCACCGTTGTGTTCTTGGACTATGTCTTGCAGGACTCGCTTAACGGCAGGCAATCTATCCATAATAGTATGTAGAGCCATATATCGACATGCCCAGCGAGTGTCACTTAGTCTCTGAAGCACTCTAGGTGCACCTGGGTACATCTCCCCAGATGTGAAGACATTCAGTCTTTCTAGTAAGGAGAAGAACTGTCCTACCTCAGGGACAGCTTTGACTGTATCCACTAAAACTAAGTTTAGACAGTGTGCACTGCAGTGGATGTAAAAGGCTTTGCTTGTTCTTTAATGCGTTGCCTGGACCCCTGAATGCTTGCCACTCATAACTGAAGCACCGTCATATGCTTGGCCTACTAGGTTGTTTTTGTATTCAAGACCATGACTTTCTAATATGTGTATGATTTAGTCAGTAAGCCCTGCTGCATCTAGTGGATCAGCCGATTCAAAGTGGAGACAGCTCTCATGGACAGCTCCACTGAAATAGTACCTGAGTACTGGAGATATCTGATCCTTTTGTTTTAACATCTTTTGTTTTCCGTCTGCCATTATGCTGAAGACCTCACTGTCTTTCACTTCTTCTATCATCTCTGTTGGAACCATGTCTGCCAAACAACTCAGAACCTCATTCTGAATCCCTTTGCTTGTGTATTTTGCATTATGAATGGAAGTCAACCTTTTTTCCACAGTTGTGTCATGCTTAGCTATTGTTTCTAGGATTGCCATGAAGTTCCCTTTATTATCAGACTCTGCAGACTCATCGTGTCCTCTTTGTGCATGTCACGATCGTCGAAGGAGGAGGACCAAGGCGCAGCGTGATATTCGTACATCTTATTTTATTAAGTGCACAACACAATAAACAAAACAACAAACGATAACGTGACACAACCAACACGGAACAAGATCCCACAACTACTGTGGGAAAACAGCCTGTCTAAATGTGGTTCCCAATCAGAGACAACCAGCAACAGCTGACACTCGTTGCCTCTGATTGAGAACCACTCTGGCCAACATAGAAATGAAACAACTAGAAACTACAACACAGAACACAAACACATAGAATCTACACACCCTGGCTCAACATATAGAGTCCCCAGAGCCAGGGTGTGACAGCACCCCCAAAGGCACGGACTGCGACCGCGCCTCAACATAGACAAACCAGGGGACGGCTGGGTGGGCATTCCTCCTCGGAGGCGGTTCCGGCTCCGGGCTTGACCAGCACCCTTCAACCATCCCCCCGTAGCGCCCCTGGTCCGGTCTGGCCCCGCTGGCTGGAGCTGGACTGGACATCGTAGGAGCGGATTGGTTAAGCTCCGGTGTGGAGCAGCTGACCGGTACCTGACTAAGCACCGGTGACCCAGGCACGGGTTGTGCCGGACTGACGACGCGCACCCCTGGCTTGGTGCGTGGAGCAGGAACGGGCCGGACCGGGCTGACGATGCGCACCCCTGGCTTGGTGCGTGGAGCAGGAACGGGCCGTACCGGGCTGACGACTCGCACCCCATTAGCTTGGTGCGGGGAGCAGGAACAGGCCGGGCCGGGCTGGCGACGCGCACCGTAGGCTTGGTGCGGGGAGCAGGAACAGGCCGGGCTGGGCTGGCGACGCGCACCATTAGCTTGGTGCGGGGAGCAGGAACAGGCCGGGCCGGGCCGGCGACGCGCACCATTAGCTTGGTGCGGGGAGCAGGAACAGGCCGGACCGGGCTGGCGACATGCACCGTAGGCTTGGTGCGAGGGACAGGAACAGGCCGGACCATACTGGGAACACACACCACTGGCCTTAAACGGGAATCAGGAACGGGCCAGACCGGACTGGCAATACACCTCAGTACCTCTCGCCGTGCCTCTACATCTTCCTTCCCTTTTCTTACCAATGGCTCCTGTAACCTGGTGGCCTTCTCACCTCGTCCACGAACTCGCCCCTTCTCTGCCTCCAGCAGCCCCGTCGTCCATGCCATGTGCCCCCCCCTAAAAATGTTTTGGGGGTGCCTCTCGCCTGTCCGACCACGGCCCGGTTGGCGCCGCTTCTCCTCTCTATGACGCGCCTCCACCGTCTCTTCCCACGGACGCCGATCCATCCCGGCCTGTATCTCCTCCCAAGTCCAGGACCCTTTCCCGTCCAATATCTCCTCCCATGTCCAGGCTGCCTGCTCCTGGACACGCTGCTTGGTCCTGGTATAGTGGGATCTTCTGTCACGATCGTCGAAGGAGGAGGACCAAGGCACAGCGTGATATTCGTACATCTTATTTTATTAAGTGCACAACACAATAAACAAAACAACAAACGATAACGTGACGTCCTTGGTCTAACACAACCAACACGGAACAAGATCCCACAAATACTGTGGGAAAACAGCCTGTCTAAATGTGGTTCCCAATCAGAGACAACCAGCAACAGCTGACACTCGTTGCCTATGATTGAGAACCACTCTGGCCAACATAGAAATTAAACAACTAGAAACTACAACACAGAACACAAACACATAGAATCTACACACCTTGGCTCAACATATAGAGTCCCCAGAGCCAGGGTGTGACAGTGCAATGTTTTGTGTGGCTGTAAGTAGTAGTACTTCTCCTATTGTTTTAATATAGTCCCCATTTTCTTGAACCTGTTTGTTGTGTTCCTTGTTTAGGGCATTTACCAGTGTTGCATTACTTTTTACAGCTTTCTGATAGACTCTCCACATAATCATTGCTTGTTTGTGCCGCTCAGCCCTTGTATGAATTGCAAATCCCCCCGTCTTTGTAAGTTGCCTTCAAACCAAATTTTGAATCAAATACAGTCTCTGAGACAGGCGTAACAAAACCCAGAGTCTGATTTGTTTGAATATTGAAGCCAGTGGTGGATGTGGTACCAGGCCGCCTTGAAGCTCCTCCTCCTGTCCCCCATCAGAGTTCTTGGGTCCATGTTCATCACTTGCTGCACCGGTGGCTCCTCCCGGGATTGGCTGATATCTGTCGAAGAAAAAAAACTATAATTAAAAGCATCTATTTGGGTAATTTTAGACACATACCATAGCCATCAGACAACTTCTGAAATCCATATGATATCTATATCACAAGCCCAATAACATGTTAAATGCGATCATTCATTTCAATCATAAACCAACACATTTCTATACACCATATAAACTGACTAATTGCACTGCTTTACAAGTAACCACAGATTTAATCAACATCCCAAACCTGATGGTCCACTGTTTGTGGACGCACATGGCTCCTCTGGTGGTGTCTCACTCTCAGCCTCTACGCACATGGCTCCTCTGTCTCACTCTCAGCCTCTACGCACATGGCTCCTCTGGTGGTGTCTCACTCTCAGCCTCTACGCACATGGCTCCTCTGGTGGTGTCTCACTCTCAGCCTCTACGCACATGGCTCCTCTGGTGGTGTCTCACTCTCAGCCTCTACGCACATGGCTCCTCTGGTGGTGTCTCACTCTCAGCCTCTACGCACATGGCTCCTCTGGTGGTGTCTCACTCTCAGCCTCTACGCACATGGCTCCTCTGTCTCACTCTCAGCCTCTACGCACATGGCTCCTCTGGTGGTGTCTCACTCTCAGCCTCTACGCACATGGCTCCTCTGGTGGTGTCTCACTCTCAGCCTCTACGCACATGGCTCCTCTGTCTCACTCTCAGCCTCTACGTCCCCCTCAGCCTCAGTCTCTCCATCTGTCTTTCCTGCTCAGTCTCTCCATCTGTATTTCCTGCTCAGTCTCTCCATCTGTCTTTCCTGCTCAGTCTCTCCATCTGTCTTTCCTGCTCAGTCTCTCCATCTGTCTTTCCTGCTCAGTCTCTCCATCTGTCTCACTTTCCTGCTCAGTCTCTCCATCTGTCTCACTTTCCTGCTCAGTCTCTCCAATGGACAAGTCTTCCTGTTCTTTCTGCAGGCTCTCTGCTCTCTCTTGCTAAACTAAACCAAAAACCATGCAAACTAATACATAGCCCAGGATTCAAGCCAATTCCTTCATTAATTCACAAAGAAAGTAACAAACGGACAGGTTAACATTAGCTGATCTAACGTTACACTTCTGTAATGCATTTAATAGTTAACGATGTTACAAATACAACATATTCAACATGTTGCTGACCTCTCTTTATTTCCTTCTTCTTGCTTGAACAATATTATTCGCGCCAAATGTGTTGGGTTACTTTAGTGTTCCGCTTTGCCACTGTCTAATAACGGATGTAAAAAAGAAAAGAAAAAAAAGAACATTATCGCAAAAATGAATTCTGTGATAATTATTTCAGACTCCGCATTTAGAGGGGCCACAAGGGGGTCCAAGCTTGTTGTCACAGGGGCACTACCCCCCCCAGAACCGCTAGTGTCTAACAGTCCTTCTTCGGCCTCGGTGGATGCTAGCTCGGAAGAAGCACCAGCATGGTTCAGAATGGTGATGGACAAGGGTAAAACTAAAATCCAAGAGACACTTTCTGAACGCCTCAGCAAAATTGATGTGCTGGTTGATAAACTCCACGAAGACCAGAAAGTCACAAAGGGAACGAGTGACAAAGTTACAAAAAGACCATGCTGACCAACAGGCTGCCATCCTGGACATCCGCCAGGAAGTGGATCAAAAGCACAAGAAGTTGGAAGACGCCATCTCTAAACTCGAGGAGAAATTAGATTCTCACGAAAATTTCCAAAGGTGCTCGAATTTGAGATTTCAAGGTTTCCCAGAGGCCGTGGAGGGACGAGACGCCATCTCATTTCTACAGGAATCCCAAAATTCTGGATCTACCCCCTTCCGCGCACCAACTGGAAATGGAGAGGGTCCATTGCACCCTACGGAGGCGGCTGCCTGGCCAGGTTGCACCCAGGGCATTTGTCATTACATTTCTACGGTACCAGGACACTGTCCGCATCCTCTCTGCTGCCCGAGCAAAGGGAGAGCTCAAGTACGGAGATGCCAGAATCACGATCTTTCCGGATCTTTCTCCCATACTACACAAGAGGAGGATGGCTTTCTCCCCACTGAAGAGGTTTCTGCGGCAGGCTGGCTCGGCATACGGCCTGCTGCTATCCGACGACTCTGTGGACGTAAACCAAGAATGGTGAGCGCACATTTGACTCTGTGAAGACGGCTGAAACATAGATGAGGAAAGAACTCCCTGACTTGTTCCCGTCTACTACATCAGGAGGAACTGTCTTTTGAACTTGGATACAGTGGATAGTGAACTGTTAGAACATGAGGATACAACCAAATGACTCATAGGATCGGCTGGCTGGCTGGCTAGATGGCTAGCACCATAATGACAGGCCAGGTAAAGTTGGATCATAGCTAATGTTGACTGGCTGGCTGGCTAGATGGCTAGCGCCATAATGACAGGCCAGGCAAAGTTGTATCATAGCTAATGTTGACTGCGCTATTTAGCCAGCTCGCTAAGTTTACCAGGGTGTTACTATAGCTACAGCCACACTATGCCAGGTAGTTACATTTTATTTCTGGATAATTTTATTTTACCCATAGAGGTCCAGTCGGGTTTGGTTAAATAGTGATGTGGCTTTTGACTGGGTTTCAAGCCTAACTATGTCGTTTATATTACTTCAGGGAATTCTAGCTACTATTGCGTTTGCTGGCTTGTTTATTGTTAGAGATGTATGCAAGCGTTAGTGATACCGAGGCAGGGAGAAGCTACTCACTGGCTGGACACCTAATTGCCAGCTAGCTGATAGCTGTACAGTAGTGTGTGTGTGTACATGTGTATATAAATATATATCATGGGGGGGTTGGGAGGGTGAACTCAGGAGGATGGTGATTGTTTAACTAATTGTCTCTATTTTATATTTGAGGGATAATAGTTATCGTCTGGTAAAGGTTTTCATTTATTCATCATAGCTTGATGTCTTTTTTCCTGTGCTGCTTGGGTGAGTTTGTTTCACAGCGCAGGTTTCAGGGCGCCTTGGTGCTTTATCTTGGCCAGGTCACAGTTGTAAATGAGAACTTGTTCTCAACTGGCTTCTTACCTGGTTAAATAAAGGTGAAATAAAAATAAAATAAATAAAAATGCAGATTGGTTGATGTTTGTGTGTGCGGGTAGGCGCTGTTGGTGACTATGAACGCATCCTCTGTTGTTGTTGTTGTTGTTGTTGTTGAGACATGCTCAAGTGGGGATAAATAGTCCAGTCATTATTGTTGCCGATGTTTGTCGCTTTGATTCAAATTGTATTTTGTGACTCGACTAACAATATATTCATGTTACAGGGAACAGTCAATGCACTTCTAATGCCATATCCATATAATTTAGAATGAGCCTCTTTTGGGCGATGCTATGCATAGCAGGTACATCTAGCTTAAAGACTAGCATCTAAGGGTATGGTTTATTAACTCCCTCAGTTGGGGAGGGGGTTGGTGAGTTTGCGCTAGGGTCAAGGTATTAGCTCACCAGATGGTTACTATTTTATACTTTCATCATTTCATTTAGTTTCTATCTTTTTCCCTCTTTCTTATTATCTTTAAAGATGCTCCTAATAACTATACATTTATGACACTTAACATTAGGGTACTGTAATTAATTTTAATTACAGTACTCTTCAGAGTGGTGCAGTGGTCTAAGGCAGTGATATTAGAGATCCTGGTTCGAATCCAGGCTCTGTCGTAGCCGGCCGCGACCGGGAGACCCATGGGGCAGCGCACAATTGGCCCATCGTCATCCAGGGTAGGGGAGGGAATGGCCGGCAGGGATGTAGCTCAGTTGGTGGAGGGTTGTGGGTTCGATTCCCACGGGGGGCCAGTATGAAAAAAAAAACTATAATAATGTATTCACTCACTAACTGTAAGTCGCTCTGGATAAGAGCGTCTGCTAAATGACTAAAACAAATAAAATAATTAATACTCAGGGAGAAAAAGGTGTAGATTCACGCGCAGAGCGGCAGGTGTGTATTACGCCTTTACAGAAGACAGGAATCGTGTTCACAGACAGGCAATGGACATACACAGGTAGGCAAACAGGCAGGATAATCAAAACTAGGACTGAAGGCTATAACTGGTTCTCACAAAGCTAGGAAAAGTCTTAGTAGAGTCAAAACGAACAATACCTCACAAGACACAAACAGAATGAACTGAACTAAATAAGGAGCTGATGAGACCAGGTGAGTAACTAACACAGGTGAAATCAATGAACAAAAATGAAAGACAGGGCTACGTTCAAGAACACAAAGAAACAGGGCTACGTTCAAGAACACAAAGAAACAAGCCTACGTTCAAGAACACAAAGAAACAGGGCTACGTTCAAGAACACAAAGAAACTGGGCTACGTTCAGGAACACAAGGTGAACTGAGAAAAATAAATACAGAACCTTACATTGATCACACAGAAGAGAGGTTAATATGTTCATTAAATTATGTTTTCTAGGTGGAAGGTTTACCCTGTGTATGAGATTAAAATGTATCAGCTGATGATTAGGATTGTTAGATGAACCCACTAAGTTCCTGATGAACTCAACTGGTGAGCCTCTTTAGCAGCTAGTTCCATGGACACACTGATTTCAATGTCCTTTGCCAAGGTCAGATGACTTTCAGTCAACAGTCTCTTTTGTGTGGCTTCACTCCGTAGCCTACATACTAGTCTGTCTCTAATGATGTCATTTAGAACAGCATTAAACTCAGTGTTCTGATAGTTTCTTTAATGCAGCAGCAAACATTGTTACTGATTCTCCCTCTTCCTGATGTCTCCTGTGGAACCTGAACCTTTCAGCATTAACTAGTGGTTCTGGTGAAAAATGTCCTTTAAGTATCTCCACAATATCCCCATACGTCTTATTACCTGTTCTGTCTGGCTGTAGCAGGCTGCCGAGTAAATGAAATGTCTTTGGCCCCATTACACTAAAACATGTAGGCACAATGTTGTCCTCACCCATGTCATTTACAAGAACAAAATATTCAAACTGTTCTGTATATGAGCTCTACTGCTCAATACTTTTATCAAACTGTCCAATGTTTCCAACAATTCCAATAATTTTTAGTTTCTCAATTAGCTCCTGATTGTCACTCACTTCAATATTGTCCTCAACCAAAGCAATATTTTCCTCAGTCATGTGATCTTCATTCACTTCACTCACTGA